>NC_068982.1:178618173-178627432 GCF_001194135.2 Octopus bimaculoides | reverse complement strand
AGACCGGGCGTTGTGAGTGTTTATTGAGCGAAAACACCTAAAAGCTCCACGAGGCTCCGGCAGGGGATGGTGGCGAACCTTGCTGTACTCTTTCACCACAACTTTCTCTCACTATTACTTCCTGTTTCTGCTGTGTCTGTAATTCAAAAGGTGAGCCTTGTCACACTGTGTCACGCTGAATATCCCCAAGAACTACGTTAAGAGTACACGTGTCTGTGGAGTACTCAGCCACTTGCATGTTAATTTCACGACCAGGCCGTTCCGTTGATCGGATCAACTGGAACCCTCGACGTCGTAAGCGACTGAGTGCCAACAACAACTCTTCTATATAATTGCCTGCACTCTGAAATGTACCTTTAAGTCACCAATTTTTAAGGCGGATTTCTTATGTATGGTGGAGACCGTCTCATATGTAGAATCTGTTGCTCTCAAATTGGGAAATACAATTTTCAAACAAATCGATAAGAAAACAGCATTAATACATCATAATCCGCTAAATGGCTACCATTACCACTATTTGGCATCAACAACACCACGAAAAGGTAGATGAGGAATTCATCTGCTGCGTGTTTTCTAGTTACATTAGGCTGAGAATTCACTGAGAGAAGGTGTGTCAGAAGGAAGTGATTCAACAGCGAGGGTTGAAAAACCAGAAGACGTGTGGCCAGAACCTCCTGGAAAGAAACCATAGCGAGGGTCATTCCACAGCTGAATCGGAACAGCCAAGAAAAGAGATGGGCGTGAAGAAACCAAAGATTAAATGGCCGAAGGCAAATGATGCAGCGAGCTATAGAAAATTCGACGATAAGGTAGCAAGAATGACCACCAAATTGAAAGGGGACGACGAACAAAAGCTCGCGAACTTGGCTAGTATAATCTATCAGGAAGGAGAGAAAAGATTTGAACTTGAAACAATAGGGAATGGAGAATCATGGGCAAATGGCGGACCATCGCGGAGAGAAAGACGTATCGCAAAGGTATGAGAAGAGAAGAAAAAACTCAGAAACAGATGGAGGGATGCAAAGGAAGAGGAAAGATAAGGGTTAAAGCAGCTATATGAAGAGATAAAAAAAGAGGCATCGAGAACAACTAAGTAAAGAAAGAAGGAAGAACAGAAGAAAGGAGAGAGAAAAGAACTATAGTAGTTTTGTAAACAACCCATTACCATACATATGCTGTTTCTCAGGAACGGGATTCAGAGTATAAATAATTAATGGTATGATATTCATGTTCTGAGTCGCTGACAAGTTAAAATTTCGTCTAAAACATTACAAATTAAGATATTTTCAAGACATAAGTAGCTACTATATTCATGATACAGAAAATTATATCAATGGTAAAATTATCATATTTGTAAGGAACAATCCATTATATTTGGTTTCATATGTAAATTTTCGCAATTACGCCATGTTAATGACCACTGAAATAATATCATCTAAAATATTGTTATATTACATGATGGTCATTTTTTTCCTACCACATAAACACACGCACTGTATATTAGTTCTCCACTCGTTTATTATTGTTCTTATTTTACCATATGTCCATAGTCTGCAAATCTTTCTTCACACATCTGTGAGCTTTTCAATGACTTTACTTTCAACGTGTATCTTCCTATTCTATTTAGTCCATTCTGTCTTTCTATGATGTGTATCCTTACATGCGCATGCGTTTGCGTCTGTATCTGGGGTGGGACGTGTCTGTATGTGTGTGCGTAAAAGTCTATTATAACAATTGTGGAAGGTACCTTTATTTATGTGTACACTAGAACAAAGAACTGCAGAGAAAAAATGAAAATAGTTGGTCAGATTTCTCTCTTATATGAATTTTTTTCTTTTAGGAATCCAATACTCTTCCATATAATTGCCTGCATTCTGAAATATACTTTGAGCCACCAATTTAATAACGCGGATTTCTTATGTATGGTGGAGGCCGTCTCATATGTAGAATCTGTTACTCACAAATTGTGGAATACAACTTTCAAGCAAATCGATAAGAAAACAGCAATCATACATCATAATCCACTGAATGGCTACTATTGGCACTATTTTATATCAACAACACCAAGTTCTTTTTATTACTACGAACAAAATAATATTCCACAAAATAATATTCTGTTTTCGTACGGTAGAGCAATTATATCTATATGCTCTCAAATCTTACACTTATGCTTTACTATGCGGTTGCATGGTAACTGCAACTGTATATTCCTATTTTCTTTCTGGCTCTTTATGTGTCTATAAGCGTGAGTGTGTGCGTATGTGTGTGCGTGTGTATGTATGTGTGTTTGTGTGTGTGTATGCGTGTCGTGTATGATTGTGTGCGTGTTTGCGTGCGTTTCTGAATATGACGCACATATGTATATTATGTGTGTGTGTGTCTGTGTGTGTGTGTGTGTGTGTGTGTGTGTGTGTGTGTGTGTGTGTGTGTGTGTGTGTGTGTGTGTGTGTGTGTGTGTGTGTGTGTGTTTGTGTGTGTGTGTACATTTCCATTACTTTCCGTGTTGCTACTTCGAGTACCCGTTCGTTTCCTTGGTAATATTTCTTCGTAAGTGTATGGTTTTCAGTGGCCAATTATCTCATTTAGCCTCTAGATGTGTATGACTCTAAGGCGTGCCATTAACGATATATCTCTCTGCGCTCTCTAATACATTTTTTTCTATTTGAAACGGAGAATATTTTCTGAAATAATATAGAATCCTGAAACAAGTGTCTTTTAGCATTGTTCTCCCTAGCAAATCTACCCATCTACGATGGAGGCATAAAATGAGGGAGAGAAGTCATAACAGCAGTATGCATTGAGAAATGTGTAAATGGACTTAATAGGTTGCTGGGTGATGTCTTAGAGAAATGACATTATTGTTGGGGATACAGCTTTCTGTTGCAGCTATATGGCATGCATTTGTGACTAAGTGACAATAATGGATAATGTGGCCATTGCAAATTTACGAAATAGCCTCGAGTAGAGTAGAAGGGATGGAACAAAGATGCAGTGTGTTTATCAGAAAATGGCTTGATCTTCCAAAATCACTGAATAAAACTGCGCTATATGAAAAACCCGTACTGCAACTACCAATAACATCAATCCCCGAAGAATATAAGGCAGGAAAGGCAAGGATAGTAATTATGCTAAGGTATTCGAAAGATCAGAACATCTGAGAAAACACTCCAAAGGTACGAACAGGGAGGAAATGGAAAGCGGAAGAGGCAGTAAACAGGGCGATCGGAATGCTAAGGCACGCCGATATAGTCGGAGCGACGCAAGAAGCAAGAGCCGGTCTAAGGTCGCACAATTTCAAGCCATTTTGCATGAGCAGTGTAAAAGAGATGAAGGAGGCAGTAGTACGCGAAGTGAGAAAGGAGGAAGAAGAAAGGCGGAGTGTACATTTTGTGCCATGTAGTCAACAGGGACAGTGCCGGAGATGGAAGGAATATGTAGTCAGTCGCAGAATCTCATGGAATGAACTTTGGGCATGGGAACATCCTTCCTGATCAAGTCTACCTTCGACGTTTTACCTTCACCGGCGAATTCAGTCCGGTGGAACATACAAACTGATAAATGTAGATGCGGTGAGAAAGCAACGGAGAGACATGTTCTGTCAAACTGCAGGCTAGCACTGGACAGATATACATGGCGTCACAATCAAGTCCCCGGTGTCATAAGCGCAGCATTCAAGGAGAAGATCCATGGATATGGTAGGGGAGAATACCCAAAAGGGGAAAAGCGCGAAAAAATATACTTCCAGAAGGAGGGAAGAGGACATAAAGCCAGGCCTTCAAATAAAGTATACGAGACAGACGAAAGATGGAAGGGATACTGGGAGATGGCCACGGATTCGGAAAGACTGTCAATATTTCCACTCATAAAAACAACAAAAAGACTGGACTTAATCTTATGGAACACAGAACGGAGAATTGGAATTTTGCTAGAGCTGACAGTACCATGGGAAGAGAACATCGCTAATGCAGAGCAACGGAAGAAGAAGTATGAGAAATTAATCGAAGAGTGCGGAGAACAGGGATGGACTGTCGAGTATTACCACTTGGCAGTTGGGGCTAGAGGCTTCATTGAAAGGAAAGGGACAACGTTATTTAGAATACGGTTTGCATTTACGAGCTCAGAGCTGGGGAAAGTAATAATGAGGATACAGCAGGCAGTCGAAAAAGCCAGCTTATATATATACTACTTAAGGGAGAAGACCCAAAATGGCTTGAAAGCCATAACATGCCGGCTGGGAAATAGCGTCGCTATGTGAGACTGGCTGTCACTTAAGCAGCATCGCTGATTGACAGGTGGGCCAAGGTAGCGGTTTCGTTCATAGCGCCCCCTCCTCCTAGCTCGAAGACTTGTACCACCAAAAAGCTGGTCGGCTCTGGCTGCTGGAACTGAAACTAACACGACACTGTTGGCACTTAAAAGTTAGGAGTAATGAACAAAGGTTCGTATACAAGTGGTAATGACAGGAATAATTTTCAAAACTTATCCGCACCAAACAATCATTAACTGGTAAGATATTCATGGAATCTTTTATACTCACACATACATACACGTCGGTACACCTACGCACAAACAATAGCCATTACAAGAGCATGAATCTAAGAAAATCCCACAATGTAATTCCTTATTATTCCACCTTTTTTGTCGTCAAATCAAACCACGTTAAGAATTATATCTATACGTACATAGTTCAACGGTGAACCTATATTTTCTCACCAATTTCTTCTTAGAATGGGAAATGCCAACCACTGTGCATGATAATAATTATTACCGCTGTCAGGAATCGCTTGCTCTCACCAGGTTCAGTCACATGAATCGTTAGTTCAGGCTTTCCTGTACTGTCCTTATACATTCGCTGTATTTTAAGTCTGTCCAATTCTTCATATTAATCATATATGCAATTCAGGACTTTCCTCTTCTCTTCCCAATTTATTAACAGTCGCTATAAGCAATTTTTCTAATGAAGTCTTTAAAATATTTCACGTTTCTTTCTTTTTGTTTTGTTTAGTATTTCAAGAAACTTTCTTAGTTTTGACGTTTTTAGTATTAAATTATTGGTTTAAGATCTTTACGTGCTATTCTCAAAAGTCACTTCCTTCAAATCTTCATCCGTAGGAAATCGGCGACCTCGTAAACCATCTTCGAACAGTCCAATGTTGATAGTCGGAAAGGGTGAGATCTGGGTTGTAGGCAGGGTGCTCCAGCTCCTCGAAACCAAATATATCTCCGTGTCTCAAATGCTTGTAATATATTTGATAATACTTTTTGCGATGTTTCAGCTCCACATAGTAAAGGGTAACATATATTATTTCAATGTATAAGTTAAACTGGCTCGGAGAACGTACATAGCTTTGCCTGACTCTTTTCATTATATTCAATTCTGGAGTTTCCTCGTTCACTTCTGATCACTGCTGTTTTGTCTCAAAATATATTATTGTTGCTGTTTATAGGTCTATCATCTATGCTGAGTTCTGATAATCAGTCAATCATATTTGCGCGTTTTACTCTGTCAAATAATATATTAATATATGGTCCAAGAAGCATCTTGATTTATGTCAAGAGCGCTTTCATATATGGTTCTTTGATTAAATATTCCTCAGCAGATTTCCGTTCTTGAACCAACATTATTTTGTAGTTACTGATCTCTTCATTTATTCTTCATATAGTAGTGTTTTCCACATAGTTCTTTCATCATCTTGCTCTAAAATCTGTGCAGTCTTGAGTATTTCATCTTCTTCGTAAAGTTTTCTTTTTCGTAGAGTTTCCGCTCTCATATATCATATTACGCCTGTGTTTAGATCTAGGCTGTGCTTGTTTAATATTCTTAGTGCTCCTGCTGGCATTTTATCCGCTTCTGTTGACTTTCAACAATCTACTGATTTTATTGCCTTTACTGATTCTTTTAAAATGTTCTTTCTATTAGCAGTTTCGAAATTGGACAAAGGAAGTCTGTTCTTATCCATCGATCTGGGTGTAATCTTCTGTTGAGCATAACATATTTTTATTTTTGTCTTGAATATTACTACTTTGTTTACTGTAATTACGGTTTGATTTCACTTATCTTATATGTATATTTGGATTCATGCTAGTTATTATGCTTTTCAGCCACGTGGTATTTGACTTTTCTTTTTCTACATTCAGAACAGGATGTTATATTTTCCTGAACTTTATTCCCTTTCCCTTTCTTTCATTTTTGATAAAATTTCATTAGCCATCAAACTTCTTTCCTTCCTCCTTCAAGGCAGCATTTTCATTAGTTCATTAGAAATGTCTGCATACAAGTTCTAATTGTTTTAATTGTTTCACTTTTCTTCAGTTTGTTTTTTTTATCAAATTGTTCTTGTACATTTTCATCGCAGAAATATTCATACTTTTTAACATAAATTCGTTTTGTATTCAGTTTGTTTTCGAAAGTTTAATTGTTCTCGTCTTTTAGCCACTTTCACTTTCTTAACTTTTATTTGTAATTTAATTATCACTGACTTATGGTCTGAATTGATGCCTGCTCAAGGATATGTTTTTGCAAGTCTCACTTAATTTCTAAACCGTTGGTTTATCAGCTCGTAATATGTTATTTTCTTTTTTATCTCTTCAACGTTTATAATTTTCTTAGTGATTATTGGAAGAGAGCGATGCTTACTACTAGGTTCTATCTTTGGACAAACGCCCAGTCGGTCACCTTTTAGGGTCCATTATCTAACTCATATTCGCCAATTTTATTCCTGACACTTCCTGTGTAGAATTTTGCACTTCAATTTCCGTATATGATAGTTATATAATACTTATCTCTTTAGATTTAGTCTATTCTTCACTTTATTTTTACGTACAATTCTTCCGTATTTTCATTGTTGCATCCTTGTAAAGGAGAATTTACTTTTACAATGTTGATATCAAAAGGCCTTTATTTAGTTTATCATCAACTGCTGTCCATAATTATTCATTACCTAATTACTGGTTTCGCTATAAAGCTATCTTTATGATTTTCGCTTTTCTCTATACTATTTTCCACCAAATCATATATTTTGTGAAAACTTGTGATTAAATTTCGGTTACAATTGCCAGGTATCCTACACACTGGCGAGTTCGTCTTTTCTTCTCTACAGTCTGTAAATGGATCAACTGCAAAAGTTCAAATTCTCTATCATTTTTATGTGGTC
Source organism: Octopus bimaculoides (assembly GCF_001194135.2). Lineage (NCBI taxonomy): Eukaryota > Metazoa > Mollusca > Cephalopoda > Octopoda > Octopodidae > Octopus > Octopus bimaculoides. The sequence continues at coordinate 178,620,278 of NC_068982.1, read as the reverse complement.
TTCAAATTCTATGCATTGTTAACTAAGGGAATATGAATAGAGGGTCCCCAATTCAATGCAAGGTAGGTGGGTACGATTCTTTTTATTCCTGCAGAATATGCCGGATGTACAACCTGAGTTCTGTCAATGCGCTTCGAACTTTTTCATCCGCTTCTTCTGCCATTACAACATTTGTGCAACTAAGAGTGACATACCTGGACGAATAGTCCTTCGAGACTACTGATAGCCTTTACTTAAGTTAGTTCACCAGCTGTAAAAGTACTAGTAGCTAGTACCGTGATACTAGTTCACTCGTGTTTCCTACTCATTTCTTGGATCCACGATTAAAAGTTGTATAGTTCTGAGAAATCGGTATTCTGTCGGTTACATCTATTTTGACTCAGATTTCGGGATGATAGGGTTATAAATTATTGTGTCTAGAGACATTACAGCATACACGATGGTCTATATATTAAAACAAAACGTCAGGTATCTAATGACGGGAAACTACAAGTAGCTACTCACAGTACATTCAGCCATGATTAAATTGCATACACATACATACCGACATAAATACATATATACATTCAAATTAACTGAAATTCTTAAAGCGTCTTTAGATGTATCAAGCAGAAGGTAGAGAAACAATACATTGAATAAGAAGCAAAAATATAAAACAGAAATCCGATATGCTTAAACTGTAACATGTTATCTTGTGTGTTGAAAGGAACGATATAGAGCTTGTAACTTTAATAGTATTCTGTATAATGCTGGTTGTGGCAATAAGAGATTAGGGGAGGTTGTATGAGGTTACATAAATTTTCTAAAGATTGTTTCTAGTATCAAACTTTTGTAAGGAAAATACATGCCAAACAGTGGTAGCTGTCCTAAAATATTCTGACCCTTCCAAAACCAAATATGATAAAATCCAATCTATTTTGTTACTGAAGTTTCCTTTATGATTAATTTGAGTAGAATCATAAAATCGGTTTGACTATTTCTGCTATCCAACATGAGATGGATAGGACAAAGTTTTAAAACAAAACCTTACTTCTAAATTCAGTACTAAAACTGTTCAATCATTTCAAGTTTTAATATCTTAAAATTTTTAAGTAACTTCTCAAAGAGATACTCAGCTTCTCAAACAGATATTCTTTCTTATATATTCTCGAGGTATCCTTTATCATTTAAATGAAATGTTAGCTATTTCTTATCCTGACGATACACCGACAAAACTTACTTTATGGATACTCATTCAATTAACTCTTGCTTTGCTAATACAACCACTACAAATTAAATTTCCTTGCAAGCCAGATATTGCTTTTGATGATTTATAGCTGAAGGTAACTTTAGAGAATTCAATTTCACATGCATTATTCCAGAATATGTCTGAATTACTTAAATTTATTAGGATTTATCAATTTGTATGTCGTCTAATTTAACTAGAGAATATTAATTGAATATATTCTACATTTAGTTTATAATTTGTTCACAATTGACGGCATGAGATCCTATTGCTATTCCATTTCGTTAGATGAATAATTCTTCAAATATTATTAATTCATGAGGGTTCATTTTATTTCTCTCATATATGAATATTCCGTTAGTACATAGAAACGGTACCAATAGAAAGATATTCTCACGTATGAATTCCTGTATATTAGCAAGAGAAAACACCGACAGTATGTTATATCTGGATTGATGGTTAATTCCAGATATAAAAGTCTATTGTTACATATCGTAGCTCAAAGATAAATGTGCATTTAAGTATATATAAAATTTCCTTTAATATTACGATAAAAGTTCCTACAATCATCTTTCATCTTTATTTTCTAAACTTTTGTTTCCGTCATTAGACTACGGGCGTGCATGGGCACTTCATTGAGGAAATTTAGTCGAACGAATCGATCCTGTACCTATTTTATTTTTAAACTTGGTAATTGTTACCAGGTTTAAAAATAAAATTCTTAACCACACCGGTTGCCCAGCAGTGGTGGGGAACAAACACAAACACACACACACACAGATATCTCTCTCTCTCTCTCTCTCTCTCTCCCCATATATATATATATATATATATATATATATATATATATATATAAATATACATACATACACACACATAC
>NC_068982.1:178604474-178618163 GCF_001194135.2 Octopus bimaculoides | reverse complement strand
GCAGCTTGAGGGAGGGTATTAAGTTGATTACATCGACACCAGTGCGTAACTGGTACTTATTTAATCGACCCTGAAAGAATAAAAGGCAAAGTCGACCTCGGTGGAATTTGAACTCAGAACGTAGCGACAAACGAAATACCGCTAAGCTTTTCGCCCGGCGTTCTAACGATTCTGCCAGCTCACCGCCTTCATATAAGGAAATAATGGTTTCTGTTTTAAGTACAATACCAGTAATTAAGAGGAGAGGTAGTTGATTAACACTATCAATCTGTAGAAGTGCCAGACAAATGCAAGTATCTAATTAGTACTTTATTTTGTCGAACCCAGAAGAAAGTAAATTTGATCCTGGCAGGACACAGAATGTAAAGCCTGAACAAACACAGCATGGCATTTTTTCCGATGCTCCAAAGATTGTCAGATTGGTGTTTCTTACATAAATATTGGACGAAAACAATGTTCACCCGAATTCTAAAATCAAGACATAATTTACATATCTGAACATTTCAATGGAATACATTAATGAAGTGTTTTTATGATTTGAATTATTTTGGTTACTAATTAAAAATTAAATTTGAAATACTATTAATATCGAAATTATTTTAAATGAGCATTCGGAATATGTGAACAACTACACCTCATTCTCTTGATTTTCCAACGAGCGTAATTCATATATTTTACGGCTTAAACAGGGATCAATTAATGAAATGTGTTTTCAAACTCCTTGAAACAGGAATCAACCATATAACTTGCTTGAGGCATATAAAATGCCAATCGGACACCTTTCATGGAGCATATTCTCAGATTTTTACCTTAAGTACTTTTCCCACATTATTTTCAACCTAAAAAATGTTTCCACTTCTGGACAATAGTAGAAATGTATTAGAAAAGCCGTATGGAAAGATTCATTTAGAAAAGCCGTATGGAAAGATTCATGTCAGATTTGGCATTTAAGAATAAAGCTGTTGAAATGTAGAATATATTTAGCTCATAGCAAACCTAAAGTAATATTCTCAGACTGGGAAACCTGAAAGAACTAATAATAGCTTTGATCTATGAAATCGCCTTTAGCTTAAATCAAATCAATTACAAAACCATGCTCTCAGCTGCCTGTCATAAATCCTTTCTGCACAAAAATGTTCTTCAAAGTCCTTAATTATAAAGATAGGTTTTACTGTCTGCAGATACAGGAAGTCCATTACTTACATGAAAGCTCCCCTCAAGCTAATTATGAAGCGTCAATATGGATCTTAAAATAAAAAAGAAAGCAAACAGAGGAAATCCTAAATTGAAATAGATTTACATTCTACGTTATTTACCTTTTGCCTAGTTCATATTTACATTCTTCAATATTATGTATGTGTGCGCTCCGATTACTATACAGCAGACCATCTAAGAATAGTACACCCGAAATACGAAACTTGTGTGCTATTACAAAATAATCAAGAAAAAACAATAAAGTCTCAGTGTTAATATAAAACGAAGAGTGAGATTGTTGTATATCAGAGTCAATAAGTCCGTATATAGCTGCACCTATTTACGTGGTAGATATAGATATTCCTTTCGTTATTCATCAAGGTTCGTTAAAATAAGCTCATGTAATGTATTATTAGAATTGTAGTTGACTACGAACCCTGCTTTCAGGATAGATCACTTGCTTCGATGTTCGAAATTATGTTAAATGCAATGGGTAGTGGTCACTACATCAGTAGAATGATGGACTAAATTTCCTGCTGCATATATTTACCTTACTTTACTAAACAACGAGGAGTCTCTATGTGGTTTGTTTATTCAACCTGCTACACATAAGATCAAATAACTTTTAAATCATGCCTAACAATCTTTAAAATGTAAAACAAATTGCATTAGATACGCTATACTCGAATAACAGACAGTACGATGGATCAAGGCTTAGCTGTTACCAAATAGGAGCAACTTATGTTTTAATTCAAGTTGTATAGCAACTAGCTTTGACTACCATCTATCCAATACTGATAAGCTATGAACATGTACTGATGTTGATGCTGTCTACTGTGCCGTTTTCTATACTTCTCCAGGCCAGTCTTATTATTCTATTTTAAGCGTAAATTTAGAGAAGCGTACACTCTTATAAATAGGCGTTCACTTTGCTTAGTGATACTATACGTTAATTTTATCAGAACTATACTTGATATACAGTAAAAACAAAGACGGGCATAAATGATGGATTTCATAAATTCATCATGCAGCTTTATTGATTTTAGTTAGATAAGCAGACATATAGTTAAATAAATATATCGATAAATATGGAGAAATACACAAACACTCACATATGCATATATATGCGCATAGATAGATAGACATACAGACAGACAGACTGATAGATAGATAGATAGATAGATAGATAGATAGATAGATAGATAGATAGATAGATAGATAGATAGATAGATAGATACTGACATGACATATTAATTTCAGTAACTTAGTACCTAGCAAGCCAGCTATGTAAAAAGATGAGATGAGATGGATGGATGGATGGATGGATGGATGGATCGACGAATCGATCGAGGAAGAGATGGATGGTTGGGTGAATGTGTGTATTCAAAGTGTTGCATGGCGATGTATACATAGGAATTTGAAATTATGTATTATTTATGCTGTTTCATATTAACACCTTCATCAAACAACATTAAAAAGATGAAATAAAAGATTGAATTCTAGATTAAGGAAATTTTGAAATATTTAGACATAGAATATATGTCGTTTAGATGATAAAAATCTTTACTATAAAACCATAAAAAACTGACAGCATGACAGAATAAATATTTTTGATATAAATACGAAAACTGTCGAACTTACATTAATAGGATTAGAGCTGTTTAGAGTTATTTTAGGTTGTTTACCTGGAAGGTGTTTGAATCTAATGTTATACAACTTTGGATAACGTCCAAACGTTTTTAGAAAACAACAAAATTCTCTGATTTTATCAATAGCGAAGTACTGAAATACAATTTGTTGCAAATATTGCATTCTGTATTACTTATTTAGGCTTAAACACAATAATATGTAAAAATATTTTTCGGAATATCATTTTGTTTTAAATTTAGTTTTGTAATTTAAATCTATTATATGAATTTTAATTCTGTTATATGTATTTTAATTCTCTTATCATAACCACTGTAATTCTTCTCTAATATTAAATATCTTTTATAGATTTGTGGACGGCAAGTCGGTAGAAGGTAGGACCAGAAGACAGTTGTTCTCAATATCCCGTAGTATCTAATGCATTCTATATTAAACCTCAAAACGAATTATTTTCTCTGCATGTATTACTGTTGTCTTAGAGTTGTTTTCCGTTGTCTTAAATTGCTGATAATATAAACATGTTTATCAATGAAAAGTTATTCAATTTCCTTATTTGTATCAGACAATAAAACCTGCATTTCAAAGCAACTATATATATATGCGAAAGCTTCATTGACTGAAGTAAAACATCTTTTTATCAAAAGTAATTTTACTTTGGAAAATTCAAATCAAGAAAACGAATCTCTTGAATAACAGTTAACAGATAATAGTTTTTATGGACAAAAAGTGATATAGAAAAGCTTTCATAGAGAGATGTATGTTAACCTATCGTCACGATAAAAACAGTCCAGTATTTCAATTATATCGTGTTACCGAGTATGTTTATAGAGTTATTCAACACTGTTACACAGTGTTAACTAAAATCTATTGATACATTATGTAATAGAGAGCCTTTAAAAGTCATTGTTAACACACTAGTAACTTATCAATAGGTGTGGAATACATCAACCTGACTTTTCATTACTCATGAAAACCCATTTCACATCTCTTAGTAAAGATTGCTTAAATATTTTATGGCGTAAAAGAAACTTAAAACACGGTAATAAAATGCATATTTATTAATAAATATACTTCGATTAGGTACTGAAACATTTATCATACGCGCTATTTCTATTTACAAAATGGTTTGTAATTTAGCCACAATATAATATTAGATTAATTAGCATGCCCGTATCGTCAATAATAACAAACAATACGACACAATTACAAAACCAAACTGCCGCACACATATATTTCCCTAGTTATTTTATATACATATCTGCTGCTAATTATTACAAGATAATTTCATACGTATTTCTTTTAAAGTGCTATTAATAGGAAATTAAATTTGTTTCTCTGCTTGTGCAGAGGCCTAGTAAAATGCCTAACTTTAGCGGAGTGAGGTAATAACAAGAGAGAGTAACCCTGTACACGGAAGAGATGGCGCAAATCTGAGTTTTTTTTATTGTATACTCGTGGAAATAGTTAAAATTCTAAAAACGAGATGGCTGTTGTAGCTAGAACAAGATGGACTCAATAAATATCGAGTAAAATTTTGAGGCGTATCAATATTAACAGAGATATACTGAACATAATACAAATGATAGAGATGGCAGAGGTAATTTCAAAAGATGGGTGATAAGTTTTAGTGAAGAACTTTTGGCAGGGAATTGATCCCTAGAGAGTAATATGAATGTAGTCATGGATATAACGACTGTACACATTCGAGATAGGTCTGCTGACCTGTGCTGGCCCGCAAAATGCTGGTGCAACTTGGCTCGAAGTTAGTCCTTGCAGCCTTACTGGTGGCATGATGACAGACCTCACTACAGAAACAATTGATGGTAAGGAGAGTTTGGTTCAAATGAGGAGCGTCGTACTGCTTGATTGAAAAGAGAGAAGGGTGCCAAATACATAAGGATAAGTAACTGCAACTTCCTCTTCAAATTTGTTTGCTGCCAGTGTAGTGGCAGCAAACTACTACATTTCTTGAGACTTGTTTTACTCTACTGTAACGGCTACATAACTTTCAAAATTGTTAATTATTAAATAACATGATGCAAACTGAACCGGCGATTTACTTCATACTAGCCTATGGAATTTGTAATTATTCCTGAAATCTACTAACCTAAAAAGTAGTCTATTCGTATATTCAATCATAAAAGAAAAGATCACTCTTAGCTATTCAGCTATCATTGATCTTACGTCAACAGAATTTGCACCAATGACTGTCGCCTTATGATACTCGCCTTGACAGAAATATAGAAGCTCACGCTAGAAGGGAACAGCAACAACACACACATAAAGGTAGCAAACTGTTGTGTTCTCACTTCATTGTACGATGTAATGAAATCAACCCTTAAAACATTCCGACGGACGTGGCAGCTTTAAAGTCACAATCCATTGTTAGCTCAGTAGCAATGAGAAATTGAACCTACTTTGACAGGTCACTATCCACAAGCTCATCATTTGAATACAGCAGTTTCACATCTGCATGCAGTTGCAGCCTTAACAACGATTAATAGTTACCTATCATTCATTAGATTATTTGCAGAACCTAAACCCACCGAATCTCTCTGTTTTCGTACGGATCCCTCTTTTCAGTTAATCTAAAACATTAAGCTGAATGGAAAAAAAAAGCAATACACCTCATTTTTCACTCGTATGAATTACCTAATTTATTTGATAAACGCAATTATATAAACAATGCTGCAATTTAAAACATATCATTTCACTGTTTGTTTTCGAACGTCTATATTCGCAATAACTGTAATTACGTATTATCTTGAATTATCATAGCCACACAGGCAACACCACGTCTAAACCTTTTGTAGTTGGTGAAAGGAAAAGAAAAACACATACATTTGTATGTTTTTTTTTAATCTCTGCGCAATCTCCATTATTTGTGAGAGTTAAAGTTATACAGAAACATTTACAACGATAGTGAATAAAAATTGCAAGGGACAATTTTTATTCACAAGGGAACGAAAACAGTTGAGAATATTTACCGTGTGGTTTGCTACAAGTCATAGAGGTTTATCAAAAGCAATTAGAGAACAGTTCAACAGTGGAAACGATCTTTCGTAATTATTAATCGCCCAATATTCTCATTTTCTTCCCAACCTGATCTTCTAGAGTGAAACTTTGTAATATCAATATTGTTCATCTACTTCAAATATAAAGTTTCATTCAGTGGTTCCTGCGTTGCTTCCATTTTAATGTTTTGATGCTGCTGTCAAGGGAAAGATGAAGAAAAGTTTCTAAGTCGAATTATTTTACTTTAAACACAGCACATGTGTGAGTATGCGCTTATATTATTTATATAAATAAATACGTGTGTGTGTGTGTGTGTGTGTGTGTGTGTGTGTGTGTGTGTGTGTGTGTGTGTGTGTGTGTGTGTGTGTGTGTTGGGTGCGTCAGTGTGTAAGTGCATGTATGTATTTACTTATGTATATAGTTATAAACTATGGAACAATTATCGATTGGAATTAATTTTTTTCAGATAATAATATTAAACCGCTAATTCCAAAGAGAATTCGTAAGCGTCTTTAAAATTCTAATCTTGAATGAAGAATGTGACAGGAGTTATTGCATAATTCTCATTGATATATTTCATAAATAAGTGTTCTTAAATAAAGATAAGTCTACATTTAATAATATTTATATTTTCAGCCTGTTGCATCCTTATGGTACATACACATGCATATTTACACACACACACATATATATATACATATATATGTGTTTATATGTATGTATATTGTATATATATGTTTGTATGTATATACGTATATGTATACGTATATGCAAATACACATGCATATATACATGTATTCTTCTACAGGCACATTCGAGGATTGGCTGAAAAGCTCATAGGCTGATAATGAAGGAGTGGAATCTTGCATGCGTTATTTTCAAATGCTTCTTATAACTTCATTGTTGCTCTCCAGGTAAACTGATAGCTGACAGTTCAAAGAAGACATCAAATGTAATTAGTAACCACAATGGACAAAATTTAGCAGCGGGGTGTTATCAAGTACGTATAGAAAAGAGTTTAGCACCCAAAGACATTCATGCTGACATGGCTGTCACATGAAGTGGATGACGCTGCAGCTCTATCAACAGTGCAAAAGAGGGCATCTGAATTTAGGAGGGGAAGGGAGAGTCTTAAAGATGATCTGAGGTCTGGACATCCAGCAACTCTGCTTATATACAAGAGAGACGAAATGGCGAAATGCCGCTAAGGATTTTGTCTGGCGTGATAATGATTCTACCAGCTTGCCGAACTAAAGAAAGATCTCCCAGCTGTCGGTTTTTTTTTGACATACACCGTTAATCGAATTGGCTATCGTCAGATACGTCCGCACAACTTCAGATTCACTTTACAACACCCTTCTAAACAGTTACCAAATATTTTGGTAACCTGCTCGTACATATTGTAGTTATCTTCGTTCGTATCCTGTTTTCATCATCACCTACTCTCCCCACCTGCTATTTATTCACACCATCCTTCTTATTTTCTGTACCTCTCTCTCTCTCTCTCTTTCTATCCCCTTCTCTATCTATTCCTCTCTCTCTCTCTCTCTCTCTCTCTCTCTCTTTCGTTTTCTGTCTCTCCTGCTGAACTTGCTCTGGATGCGTAAGTTCCTTTCTAGCGCATCCTATTTTGGCACCGAGTGGAAGAGTTGAATTGTAGTGAACAAACATATGTCTACTGGCTGCTCTCCCGAACAACTCGGTGTGGATTTCTCCTTCTCCTGTTATTTTCAGTTGGAAATCGAGCAGCGATATGGATCCAGTGTTGTCGGGATGTTCTATAGCGAACCGTATATTCATTTCCATGTTGTTGAACGTTGTGAATATTCTGTCGGCCTCTTCACGAGAGGATGTGAGTATGAGGATGTCATCTGCGTACCTGGTGAAGAAGGCGCATGAGCGGCAGATGTTGAGTGCTCGACTTTCATATAGTTCATATGCTGATGGTTCATATAGGTGATGGCCACTAGACACGAGAGACTGCTTGTTGCCTGCTTGTATGTGTGATCATGGAAAGAGAAGTAGGTGTTGTCCACGACGATGGACCATAATTGATGTATATCAGCTGCGGTGAGTCTAAAGCAGTGGATGTCGGACGCTAGTATGCAATCAGTCAATAGGTTGAGCGTCGAGTGTGCTGATACAGTTGTGTACATTGAGACAACATCAAGAGTAACCGCATATCTGCTTTGTCTGGGTTGGTCTGGGGGTAGTTGGCGCAGTCTTTTGGTTTCGGTGTCGGGTTCTTCCTCTACGTCTTGATAAAAAAGGGTCTTATTCTCAAAGCGCCTTTCTTTTCCTCGTGATGCAATAGACTAACTATATATTTTTGTTTCGTTTGGGGGTGCTGGGGGATATTTAGTAATCGTTGTGTTGTCGACACTTTTGTACAGGTGTAACTGGTCTTAATATTACTTTATTAAACAATTTGCGTCACATGTAATTGTTTGAACTGTACTGAAAATTAGGTTAACTAATGTCTAACCATAATTGGTTATATAATCTCGCTTAAGACAAGTTAAACCAGATGATGTGTTTCGTTTTTCTTTTGTTACTGCTTTCGTACGAAGCTGATTATTTTCTATAAACCAATTTTTTCTAATGTATTTTTATGAATATGTGAAGAACACATAGCATATCCTCTTGTAGTTAAGTCAATTGCCGCCAGTTTTTACAGAAAGCTGAGTGTGACTACCTAAATATGATACAAGTTGTCAAGGTTTGAAGTGTACCCCATTTTATAAAAGTACTTGCTCAATCAAATAATTTAGATCCCTATAGATCAGTTAATCTACTGTAAAGCAAGTCCGAATTTTCTTGGTGTCATAAGCACAACAATGGACAGTTAACCGAAAACACGTAGAACAATTAGAAACCAGGTTGGGTCTACAAACGCACTTTGTAAGCAAGTTAGATGAAACATTAAATTTGACATAGATTTGAACATTTGGACAGAATGATGTTTAAATGATTTGTGTAAATATTTAGCTGTTATGCACTAAAAATATCTGCTATCGTAATAGTGGTGACGATTTTGTTGGCAAAGAAATAAGAAGAATTTGTAAGTGAGGGCTTTGAAGCAAAGGAACTGTATGGTGACGATGGAATTGATAATATTGGTAGTGCTTGTGCTATTTACATAGTAGTGTCAAAACAGCTTTAAGAAAATGTCTTTGAAACAGACAACAGAGAAATGCCCCTTGTTTTATGTGAAGTTTAAAGTTTTGATACCATTATTGATATTCATTAAAATCTTCAGATCATTATATCCGCTGAATGTGAAGATAATTTTCGAACCTCATGAATATTTATAGAACTTTACATTATTTTATTGATATCAAATAATCAAACCCCTATTATTAACTTTTTATCCTTCCCATGAATATTTTATAAACAAGATGTTTATTCTCAAGATGAATGAGTATGAAATGTTTTAGTCTCAAATTGGAGTTAATCTTAAAATACATTTTAAATTTTCCGACAATATTTACTTTTTATGCGAGCAACGATATTTGTTTCTTAAGTTTATAACATAGTGTTTTCTTGAAGGTATATTACACCTTGTTACTCATAAGTGAGAAAAAGAAAACTGCGATATGTAATATATATCAAATGATTCGTATTATCCGATGGAGGCTTGTGAAACTTAAATATTTGTATAAGTAAGGCTGAATTATATGTATTTGTAAATATTTAAATAGTTTATACAACTTTAAAAATCAAGAAATCGAGTGTGGTGTATGAAAGAAAATGAAAATTTAATTGGATGATGTAAAAACATAAACGAGAAACAAACTATTTGTTCTAACATCATTCCAGTTCTTCTACAATACGTTAGAAAGTGAATAACTGAAAGAGAATTTGATAAAAGGAAATATTAAAATATAAAGCAGGAAACGTGTAAGTAAAAAGGAACAAAAAAAAAGAAGCATAATAAAATAGAGGAATTATAGCATGAGGGAGGAAGAGAGAGCAAAAACGTGTCATATAGGATTGCATTTCCAGACATTTTCCAATAAGGAATTTCTACTAGAGATTCCTTAAATTTGGCCGCAGCCCTATGGCCAAAAACAAAACAATCAATCTTATACATAAATACCAGCTTATAACTACTTTCTTCACGTTACTCCCTCACGATGAATGTTTCATTTTAGCTATAATGGAACAAGAAATCCCATGCTTTCACCGATGTTGTGTAATAAACATAGCACAGACAACAGAGTAAATGTAAGTTTCTATATTTTTATAGCATAAAAACACGTGTGGATATACCTTAACAGAATAAAGGAAAACAATCTTGAGGAAGATTTCTGTGAAACGAAACCAACGTTTTTTTCCATAACTGCGGTTCTTTTATCTTTGAAATAGTAAATGCAAATCAGAATGGCCTCCGGTTTATTTCGAACTTTAATAGACAATGTATGATCGGAAAAAAGTGTTCAAGCTATTCCACCTCCAAAACGATCTTTACTAACTTTGATGAGCTCGTCTCTATCTCTTATCAATCAAAATTACTCTGCTGGAAGCACCTTGCTGGGAATTTTAACCATTTGTTCACTTTACTTCAACTCCTCAAAGCATGTATCCAATGAAGCAACTCACAAACTATTTTACTTTACGATCTAGCCTTGCCACCACGTGCTGCTGTTACACATGCCAGCATGTCAGACCCCCACCCAAAAGAATTGCTAAATATTAAATCACCTCCAACACACAGACATGCTGATTCCCCCTCTTTCTCTCTATTTGTCTATTGTTCTGTCTATGTATTTGCCTTTTCTATCACTACTACAATAACATTTGCTCCATTTAACTAGCTGAATAAACTCTCAATCAATAATTACCATTCTCATTTCCTTCCGCCGCCTATCAGCATCTTAACTCCCGGAACTTCAGCTAACCATTTCATCCAGTTATGTCTCTATAGAATTAAAATAATTTCGAATTTTGTTCCTAGCTGTGATCAGACAGCCACCAACAGATCAACAAGTAGAATACCAGCTACATTAATATCGTTTACGTGGTAGGTTCTGCATAGTTATTGGATACTTCTAACACAAATTTAATTTCTTTATCATCAGAAGAGACACTAAATTTGACACCTTGGTTTTAAGTGACAGCTTCTGAAAACAAAGTAATTGGTCTTAGTATGCATATGAGTAATATTAATTCTCCATGTCTACTTCCATAACTCTTGGAAGGCATGCCCGCAGACATTAAACACACAAGTGTATAATATCCTTAAAGAATTTTTATAAACCCGTTAACCAGAAACCGAAGGAATTTATGACCATTTTAAAATACTCCAGCTCCTAGTCAGCTGTGCATACGTCTAGCTCCAGTCCATACAACCAAATTTATGCCCATAACCACAGAAATATAGAGACACAGATGTTTAATGTGTATTCTATGATATTGATATTGCATTACATAATATTCGAATAAGCTCAGGTTATTTTCCAGATATATTGAACTCAAAAGTCTGTTTATAAATATTTGTCTACAGATTGGAGGTTGATGATATTCTCAGGAATTTAATATAAAATTGCATTGGAATCAGGACATAAAATATGCTTTAATTTTGTCTTTTAAAGCAATATAAAAAGCCTGCCTTATTTAATAGGCTCCATCACCTTTTTCATTTAATACATTCTGGTATTTACACTGATACAACTCTTGTTTCAGCCAGAATGTTTTATATATGTGAAATTCAATAACGATTTTTGTAAATGGACAGTCAGTTTAGATGTATATGTTATCGAGTTCAGCACTAGACAATCGAAATTTTTCTCATTTCCGTTGTATAGATATATACCGACATTTTAATTCCAATATACTTCAAATTTGCGTTTTAATTTCGGTACAATAATATGATTTTTTTTTTAAGTATATACATGTATATATATACATTTTCCTTTCTTGAGAAAAATAATGTAATGAAATATTGAGCACATGACTATAATTGTGTTATATACTTTTGTCAGTATTCCTATAAAAAGAATATATTCATTTAGACAACTTATCAATTTACGGCAAAGGAAATATATTTCTAGCATCGAGAATACAGTATTTAGACATATAGACGCTACGCTTCAATTTTATAATTCTTGACATTATTAATCTATGTTTACTGGAACGAAAATTGTTGTTCATAGAATGCTAATTTAATGATGCAATATTTTCAATATTTAAAGGAACATATTTAACATCCTCCAATATTCGAGTTATATTTATCGGACAAGTCCATTATAAAGCAAAATTATCACTTCCAGTTGAGTTGTTTATAACATTCCAAATCTTTTTAAAAATCTAAGATTTTGTTTCAGCACAAAAAATATTTTGGTATTTCTGTTCCAAGTATAAACCAGGAATTGAATATTACAATGTCATTATTGCACAAATACCACAGTATTTTATGAATATAATTATTAAATTATTCACACAGCTTGAAAAAATCAGTGAGTGTTTTTACACGTAAACCATGAATCACATGAATTTTGACAGGCAACCATGTTTATAGTCTAAAACTTTCATTGTTGTTGTTTTGTTAATGAGCCTTTTTATGATAGTTAATTCCTTTTAGTATTGCGATGAGTTGGTTTGCTATGAGAAGCCAGAATCAAACATTTCGAACATTTATCCTTCTTCGGAGAGAGAGAGAAAAATAAAGGTTAATAACGTTTCGAATATCTGTCTTTCTTCGGAGAGAGTACAGTTATCATAAGTATATATGATAACTTCATTATCACATATACATATACATGAAAAGGTTGACAAAAATTTAGACTACGCTACGTGAACGCATGCACCTGCAAATGCTTTTCATTCTTACCTCCCTATCTTTCCACTCCTCGGTCTAAAGACGGTTTTATTCATTCCTCGCTATTTTCTTTTACATTGTGTTATTCTACCAAATTCTTCCATTCTTCCTCATCATGTGCTCTTACTCACCACTCATCGCAGGAGTTTATCCGATTCTCCTCCCTGTGTATTTTATACTTTTTCACCATTCTTGAACTCCCCAGATTGTCTGCAAGTCTCACAATTTAATAAAACACATTCCTTTCTTTTCTGCTTTCTATTTTACGTGAAAAAACGCTTCTCATACCAAGTATTAAGCATACATCTATTACATTAGTTTTATCTTTTCCTGACCAATTTCTTTTACTAGTTCTTAACCATCCTTCTGACACAGCAAATATCTCCGGATTTGTCACCAATACTGTGTATTTTGTGTATTTTTTAATAACATTTCTTCACTCAAGCAACTTGTAATTTCTCTTCCCTTCTCCATGCTACTCTGTCCTCCCCCTCTCTCTCTCTCTTAATCAGTGATTTGCATTGTACTTAATTTTTTCTCTCAATATTCTCTCACTAAAGTCGTCATTTTCTCTCACTTTCTTTCATTTGCTTCATATCTTCCTTCCATGTAACAGCATCTCACATCCTTACCTTTGCAAACACTTCGATTAGAATCACTTCGTTCCTCTTTCTTTCCCTTTTAACTCACACTCATGCCCTCTCTTACATCATAACTTCCAGCACTTTCCCACACACACACCAGTAACTCATATGATCCATTAACATAACATATTTCCAGAATTACACACTATTACATATATATGCACACACCAGAGACACACACCATTTCTTCCCATACGGTCAAGCACATAAAGATCAGCCACATCTCCCCTGTTTAACTCCCTCATAGAATTGCATTCCTCTTTTTAACTTCCGTATGCTTTTCTTATACTTTTCCTGAAAGATAAACATTCGAAACGTTAAGCTAGCCGCATTTACGAATATATGACATGCACACACACACACACACAC
>NC_068982.1:178604130-178604464 GCF_001194135.2 Octopus bimaculoides | reverse complement strand
TCTCACTTTCTTTCATTTGCTTCATATCTTCCTTCCATGTAACAGCATCTCACATCCTTACCTTTGCAAACACTTCGATTAGAATCACTTCGTTCCTCTTTCTTTCCCTTTTAACTCACACTCATGCCCTCTCTTACATCATAACTTCCAGCACTTTCCCACACACACACCAGTAACTCATATGATCCATTAACATAACATATTTCCAGAATTACACACTATTACATATATATGCACACACCAGAGACACACACCATTTCTTCCCATACGGTCAAGCACATAAAGATCAGCCACATCTCCCCTGTTTAACTCCCTCATAGAATTGCATTCCTCT
>NC_068982.1:178600733-178603595 GCF_001194135.2 Octopus bimaculoides | reverse complement strand
ATATATATATATATAATTATAAAGCCGCGGCAAATTGAAAAAAGGTGACCGCACACATTGTTGAAATGAGCAGTGTTCTATGACCCTCGGGTCCGTAAGACTCCCTGACTAGAACTAAGTGTCATTTTCACAAAGTCGGAATCGTGACGATACGAATATGTCTGGCTGTTCATTTAAAGATTATTTTCCTTATCGGTACGGGAACATAGAATTTCTGCTCATTTCCCCGATTTCAATAAATGTGTAATAGGAAAAATTTATGGTTGTAGTTGTCTTCTGACTGCAATATATAGCGTGCTGTTGCTGCTTGTAGCACCCTTGATTATTATATATATAATAATAATAATAATAATAAAGGGTAAAATTAATTAATTAATTGATCAATTAATTAATTAATAATTAATAATTTTACAGAGTAGTCAGTACGTTAAAATAACATTCTTAGGTGAATTATACAAAATATTCTATAATTATATACATAATTATAATCAGGGATCAGCTAATGGTAGTTGAAAGACATTAGCGTCTATTTCTAATTCGGTACGTGCATACATACGATATTAGCATAATACATAAGGTATTAATATTGGGTTAATATTGGGATAGTACATAATGTATTAATATTGGGTTGTCCGGAAAGTTCGTGCCGATTTATAGTAGCTTAACTTTCGACTTATTGACCATGAAACCACCTCAATTCTGGGAAGAGGGTATTTTCAAGTTAAAGGAATGATGGAGACGCATTGTGCAACAAAATGGTTCATATTTGGTTGATTAAAAATGTAATGGCAAGTATTTATTGACCTTTTTCTTTCCTTTAAAAATCGGCGCGAACTTTCCGGACAACCCAATACATTAAGACATATTAAATACATTATAATGTAGGTGGTCATAGCAATTAAAACCAGAAAGTTAAAAATTAATAAATGCTCGCTCTAAAAGCATATATCTTCTGTTTATTTCTTGGACCTTGTTTTGATATATCATGTATTTTTATAGTTGATGAATATATAACTTTTTGGTCAGATCAATACAAGAAGTTGCCCCAATGAAGCGTTAATAATCTAGTTTCAGTAGAAGTCAAAACTATTTCAACATTAAAAACAATCGTCACGCCTATTTTATGTGTGACACAAACGTTATTACGGTAAAATTATTTAAAATCAAAATAAGACCAAAATTTTGGCATCGCATTGATCAACTGACAAGTTAAACACTTTTAGGTTATAAATCTCTCAAAGGAGCGGAATAACAAATACCTTTTCAGTCTTTGTGAACGATAAGGTTCACAAAAGAGGTTAAAAAGGAACGTGTTAGCAGAAACCTGCTATGTTTCTAGTTCTACAAAGTAACAAAATAATTAAGATTTTAATAGGATAATGATTGACTGCTACTGCCACGGCATAACCTTATCTCTAAATGAATATTATCAAGATATTCTGCTGTTTCAGTTCATATTTCTCCACCACTCGTGTTACAATCAATAAACACAGCTCTCAATTGACGTTTAATATAGTTCTAATGGTTCAGCTTTTGTTTTGATTTTCATTTTTTTTTCATTTATTTTGCAATAAAACAAACCCACTTAGATAGTATGAGAAACTGAGTATAAATGAGATATTAATTATTTTACTTCGTTTTTAGGAAAGAATTAAGAATACTTTGACAATCAAATTTCTGTTCATTCTTTGCCTCCTTGTAATAGTGAAAATAATTTCGTCGTAAATTTTGTTTCTGGTATTTTTAGTTGTTTTTATCTCACTGAGCAATATAAATAGTGTTATTTAAAAAGCTTGCACATTATTTTCAAAAAAGCATCAAGAGAAGGAATACTCTCAGACCTATAAGTACAGACTTTATTTTCAGTATTGCTAAGTTATTACCTATCATTTGAAGCAGAATGTCTATATTATATTTGTATACACACACACACACACATACACATATACACATCTATGTATATATTTAAAGATATATAATAAATATCAATTTCTAGACCTGTTTCTATTAGATTAATTTGTGTATTTATATAAATATTGCTGTTAATTTTAAAAGTTTCTTTTTCTGTTATCTACCAAAACTATAAAAAAAATAATAATAATTCCAGGTTAACTTTTCTGTTCTTCAGGTTCTTTTATTTGTTTTGACATCTCGATTAGAATAGTAGAAAATTTCCAAGACAAACTCATTTTTCATGTACAGAGACACATGCACATGCACACGCACACACACACACACACACACACACACACACACGCACACACATTTAAACCCAAAACGTGTGTGTGTATTTATCGGTAAGTGTTATATATAGCTGCGAGAATGTGTGGATGAAATGGCTCAAAGTCGAACAAATATATCTTTGGGTATTTGTTCCGGCCGAGTTGCATAGATACTTCTTTGTATGCATTTCTAATTTAACGGCTGCTAGCCGTCAATTAACTTCCTATAAACCTATAAGCAACGTCATTATTGTTCACATGATATATGATATAAAACATAACAAAGTTCCAAAAAGTAGCCAATGAGGACAGATTAGACTGACTTGCATTAAGCATACGGAAAATTTATATGGTGCCCATTATGAAGGTGATTTGTGCAAGTGCGAGCATATAAATTTTTGTAAGAGAGACGTTGTGAGAACATAGAAATTTCAACAGAAAATAAAATTTATACATATTTGCATGTAAATATATAGACAAAGAGATTCACAATTAGAAATATTGATAGAAACTGAGATGGGTGAAAATTTGCATTATCGGAAGATAGATAACTCTCTTTTATTAGCCACACAGGGCTGCACACAGAGGGGACAAATACAACTGTAGAGCTTTTCTTTAAGAAAAAAAAAAAAAAAAAAAA
>NC_068982.1:178599078-178599509 GCF_001194135.2 Octopus bimaculoides | reverse complement strand
CGTTCAGCAGAGTGATGGGCCGAAAATTATCTATGATGTTCCCCTTGTTTGGGTCTTTCTTTAGTAGTGCCACTGCTCCTCGCTTTGCAAAGACGGGGATGCTCCCGTTTTGCTGCCAGTTGCAGTAGACAGCTGCCAAGACGCCTCCAAACAAGTCTGGCATATGACAATAAAGTTCGTAGGGCAGACCATCCAAGCCTGGCGACTTGTCTCCCTTACAGCCTGCCAGCGCATCCCGCACGTCCGCGGCTGTGATGGGTCTTTCACAACGCTCCGCCTCTCTTGCTGAGAGTCGTGGCAGGCCATGCAGGTAGGCACTAAAGTCTACTCTGCGTTCTGACCCACCAGTTGTCCCGAACAGTCGGGCAAAGTGCTGTTGAAAGGTCTCGCACATCCTTTCAGGCTCGAGTAATTCGCGCCCTTCTTCATCT
>NC_068982.1:178586881-178593460 GCF_001194135.2 Octopus bimaculoides | reverse complement strand
GGTGGTGGTGATGGCGTCAGCACAAATGTTGCTTACGTCAGAGACATTTGTGACGGTTTTTACGCATGGTTTTGTAACCTTGGTTACAGTTTTGTTTTTGATGTTGGTGTTGGTGGTGGTGACAGGGCTGTTAACAGTATCCATGACGTTGACAGCTTTGACTTTAGAATCTGTTACTTCATTCTTTTTTTCGATGTCTGTTGTTGTTTTGGTGTGTGTGCGCGTGCATGACTTATTCTTTTGTTCTCCTAGCGTCTCAAGTCTAGGAAAATGTTCGTTCGTCAATGTTTCTGCCCAGCGTTCTATGACTATGTTTCTCGACATTTTTCAATGTCGAGAAGAAAATATATAATTTTAAAAAGGTTGAAACTGCCCCTAAGGGCCAATTCCTACCTTGAAAACACAATAAAAAGAAAGTTGGGTGCTTCACACACCTTATATACAAAATTCCAACAAAATGTGGACAATAAAAGGTCAAATAAACATTTACCTCTGCAGCCGATGTGACAGCACGTCCGTGAGAAGTGATAGATAGATAGATAGATAGATAGATAGATAGATAGATAGATAGATAGATAGATAGATAGATAGATAGATAGATAGATAGATAGATGGGAGGGAGAGACAGACAGACAGAGAATGAGAGAGAAGTATGTATGTCTTGTGCTTTGACACTCATAAATAATGTGGAAGGGCGATAGATTGGAGAATTTTTATATTTTGAGTTCAAATCACGGGTTACTTCTTACTTTTACGAGTTTCATCCTTTCGTGCCGATACTATAAGTACCAACGAAGCACAGATATCGATGTAATGGACTGACCTCCTCCAACCAAATATCAAGCTTTGTACCTATAATACAAAGGATTATGTTTATTGATATTATTATTATTATTATTTTATGTTTGACTTTTGTTTTGCATTTGTACAAGTTGGATCCAAGTCTCACCCAGAGACCTCAAGAGACAACAAGTTAGAAGTTCATGTAGGTGTTATGCCTAGGGTACCATATATTTGGATTTGTACAGTTTTGTTCAAGTGAATGTTTAAGAAACCATAAGAAAATTATGTGTTTGCTTTAAAATTTGAGATCACATAGACAGTATTTTACGTAGGATATGGGCAGTTCCCATGAGCACTATCTTTTGAACTTCAGCCATTTTGGGGTTTCCTGGAATCTGATCTAGGTATATTATTATTATTATTATTATTATTATTATTATTATTATTATTATTAGATATTGAAAGGAAACATTCTTCTTAAACAAATTCCTACTTCCTGTTAGCTGTTTTACTTCTAAATTTCAACATTATTGCAATGTAATTTAAATGTGTGTTATGCTCTTATTCACTTCATTAGCAGCTATAACATTGGAGCTCCTGCACATACACATGCACACACGCGCACG
This sequence comes from Octopus bimaculoides, assembly GCF_001194135.2. Lineage (NCBI taxonomy): Eukaryota > Metazoa > Mollusca > Cephalopoda > Octopoda > Octopodidae > Octopus > Octopus bimaculoides. Next base: position 178,592,051 of record NC_068982.1, on the reverse strand, counting down.
CACACACACACACATGCTCGCACTTGCTCACACAGTCGCTCATACTTACATGCATACATAGAGACAGACAGACAGATAGATAGATAGATAGATAGATAGATAGATAGATAGATAGATAGATAGATAGATAGATAGATAGATAGATAGATAGATGGATAGATAGATAGATGGATAGATGGATAGATAGATAGATAGATAGATAGATATTTCTAGGATTATTTGGGTGTGCGTGTGTTTGTGTGTAAAAGTATGTCTATAAGATTCAGTTGGTATTAATCTAAAGAGACAATGGAACAATTTAGCTTAGCTTACAGAGAAAACTAGCTTGGAAAGTTAACTCCTCTGTAAAAGTCATGGTTTAGCACTCAGGCAGAGAAGCGTATACAAAATCAAAATTGGACCTGGTTACCGTGAAATTATAATTTCGTCCATCACAATCTAAACAAATATCATCCAGGAATATTTCAATTACTTTCCTGTCAAGTTTCTTGAAAGAAACATATACCAATAACCCTTATACCCCAATTTTGAATACAATCATACCTATTGGGAATTCATTTTCTTTTTATAATATGGAGCAGATTAAGAAAGAAAAAAACAATTACTATATCAAAGAAATTGATCTTGAAGTACATTCGGGATCACATAAAAATTAAAATTTGTCAAATTTGTTTGTTCTTTTCTTTTCTTTTCTGTTTTTTTTTTAACTGCATATAGCTTATAGTCAACTCATATAAGTGTGAATTACTTTCATATTTGTATATTTCCAGTGTTTCAATGCTTTGCGATAAACAGAGTAACTTAATTCATTTGGAGACTTTTAGATACATTTTCCCAAATAACTTTAAAGCAACGGCCAAAATACTTCAATTATTTCCAATATGTTGTCATATATGTTCTCTATATGTTCTCTGAATTCGAAAGCGTAGTTATAAAATTGATATTTCAATGGTAATCTTACTTCTAAAGATAGAATATTAAGGCTGTAAAATTTAGGCAAAAATAAGCTCAATATCTCAACAATGAATTATTGAAATATGAACTTCTTTATTGTTTTAATATATTTATGGCTTATGATTATACCAGATCCTTTGAAACTACTTTCTGTAGTAATCATATATCAATATATATATCATATATCAATTTAAAATTTGATAAATTATTGGCAGTTAATTGACTCAAGCAATGAACAAACAAAATTGGGTCATTTCTTTATTGTGATATCATCTTTAGGCATCTTAAAGGAAATTCTATCTATTTTTAACATATCTTATTCTCCTGCATTATGAATTTGTTGAATGCAACAAATATCTAATTATTAACTTTGCTTACAGAAGAAGCAGTAACTTCATTTAAATGTCTAAAGTGTTCTGTTTTACAGAGACATTAGATTCTGCCCACCTTTGTGAGTTTAAAATCAACGTTTTTAAGATTTTATATTACAACGTCTTTAAGATTTTATATTATAGGTCAGTAAAATATTTAGCTTTATAATTATATAGTTGCATGGCTTCAACTTTGCAATCTTCTAAGATGCTATTTTGTTAATTGTATGTGCTTAAAAAAGAGGTACTTTTTCTCCAGAAAATCTTTCACTACTAACTGATAACTATAAATACAGCAATTGTTTATTTGTGGAATTGAATTTGTTTCTTCGTTTACAGCATTTATATTGCAAAATAGATTCCTAATAATTGTTATGCCATATATTGCTACCTACACATGCACATCTTATATTATATATACATTAAATATTGCAACCGCACCATCCAAGAGACATATTGTATAAACATCTAAAGTAAGACTTATACAAAGGCACTTAAGTTGATAGTGGCATATGGTGCTATAATGAACTGTGCAGGCATTGATAATTTAATTAATAGGCAAATCAATGAAAGCAGCAGCTTTTGTGCTGTTAACACTTTTTCACTGAACTTGTGTAATGCTCATGAAACGAATTCCAGTTTCCAGGCAAGAATATTAAAAACTAAATCGTAATCTATAAATTCAATCAAACAATATAGAGATAAAAATCTAGAAAATATCGAAAACTTCTCTGACGAAAGCATAAGCTATCATGAATATATACATGCATTGAAACAGTAGTAGATATAAATGTCTGTGTCTAAACTCCGACATTTTTGTTTGCGACAGTTTCTTATTCTAAAAACGTATTTCTAAATATATTTTTAAAAAAACCTAAATAATTACCTACATAAGAATGGAATTTAGTGAAAAAGAAGTAACATTTCCCTGGCGAAGGAAACGAGGTGAAAAAGGAAAGTGCAACATGAATATGTTGGACGATAAATCAAGCAGTCTATAAATGGTACAATTTTGTTCTATTGCTAACTAAATAGTACATTAATCGAAAGGAAATAAGAGGAGGGTAAAATGAATAGCTGACAGCAATATAAATGTGTGGATGTGTATGTGTGTATATAACGTGTCTGTGTGTGCATTTAAAATCGAGTGAGAAACAGAGAGAGAGAGAGGGAGCGAGAGGGAGAGGGAGCGAGAGAGAGAGAGAGGGGGAGAGAGAGAGGGAGGGAGAGAGAGAGGGAGGGAGAGAGGGCGAGATAGAAAGAATAATATATTGGAGCAACGCACACACAAACACACATAGATATGTGTACACACACACACCCACATATATATATATATATATTTCTTTCGAAAACCTGTATTTGTACATACATGTGTGTATAAACCATTGCTACAATCTGTAAATTTTTTGAAGTTATCCAGATATTTACGAGAGTATGTATCCATGTTCTGTGTGTAAGCAATCGGTTAACTTCTGTTGCTGCATCATATAGTTTATAAATTATTCTATACAGGAAAACTCTCTGAATGTGTTCTAATGGTATTGCAGTGGCTATTCTGATATAGATTTACCTTCACTTGAAATGTCAGTTTGTTTACTTATTTCTTCTTTTGAATTTGTATGTAAAATCTGCCTTTGTAGATTAGTTTATAGAAGGTCAGCAGGGAATATTTCATGTTACGTCTATCTATTGTACTTGTCATTTTGCTTGACATTTTGATTTATCTAACCTTTTACGATTTAAAAATCATTCAGTTTCCCACACCAATACATTTTTATGTTCAAGTCAAGCATTTACATGTATCTAAATATTTAGTATATCTCAGAAGGTGCGTTTATTCTAATAATCTACCAAAAATACAGGATGGTCACATATGATACATAATGCATATAAAGAGCATATTTCAAATAATCTGGGGAAATGTGTGTAAATATGAGTGGGGCATTAGCATTTATGTAAAAACACTATCATATATTTTACAATTCACAGTTTCAAGCAATCAAAAACTTTGAAAAAAAACAGAATTGATTCTGAAGTTCATAAAATCCATTCTCTTGGAGGTGTTGTGCCGATATAAGTATTATTCACGGACGAATAAACAATATAATTAATATCTCGGTTAAGCATGCATTTGAGCAGGATCTTCATCTTACATATTTCGATTTATTCGTTATTGAATTTACCTTCATTATTTGTAAAAGTAATGTTTTTAAAATGTGTTCTTTAATATCTGGAGAGTTCTGAAATGATTTACGAAAATCATATGCATATTGAATTATATTTAAAATGATACTGTTGAGTTAAGAACATCAATTATTAATAATACCAAATGATTCATCATATTTTATAATCTAATATGCTTTGTTGTCAATGCAGAATATTGAGCATTGACTGAGTTTATTTAAATTAGTATTGATTTCTTACATATGTAGGGTAAGGTTATTTTCGGTAGAATCAACCCAATACATAACTGGTAATTATTTCATCGAACCTGGAGTGGGTGGCGTATGACAAATCCAGTGGGATTTCAAGTCTGATTGTCAACTCCATAGGAACATAATTTTAATTCTCTTTAAAACAACATAAACCTAAACATGCTAAAATTCCCTTTGGGACAATTTTGTAATCCAGAATTCAATAAAACATATCGACAAACATGAAATGTGTCTATTGTTCCCACAGTTTAAGAAGTTGTTCATCATATTTATAATTATATCTCAAAACACTGCTTAATTTAACCGACCTTGTTTACGCCATATCAAATATACATTAAGTAACTATGACTACGTTTTATGTCACCTAGCGTATATATGTGTGTGTACGTGTATGTGTATACGTGCACATATGGCTGTGCGTGTGCAGTATTTACAGCTTGCATTTGCTATAGAATGGATATCGTGAGAATTTGGGAACCGTGAGACAATATCATACCATCTAACATTACCGATCAGCAGTACTTTGGGCCCACAGTAAAGCATATTTTTTTCACTCTGTCAGCTACCCAGCTACCACCCGAAACTGGGTGTTGTTATAACAGCTCCAACTATACGGCAACTATCTTGTTTTACTGCTCTCTGATGAGTTGTTACTTTTAGAGATGGTGCATCGCTCATAAGCATGATGGAACATTTTCTGCTACACCCTCTATTTCACGAACCATTGATCTGTTCCTGATTGTAAGTCCAATGCGATAATATTTAAACGTCGAGCATCTTACATCAAATCTACATTTCCTTCCTACTATACAGCAGCACCATAATTTGTCATCATAGCACGGCAAACGATTCTCTAAATCTTTCAGATTTTAGGTACTTTTTCCAGGTCTCAGTCCATATTTCTTCAAGATACTGTCAAGTTAGCTCAACAATCCAAAATTTTTTTTTGTCAAGTCAGACCATCTAATGATACCAGGAAAGGTTTTGTTATTGTCATATAGCTCGGTAAGGTGAGGGCTTCTTTATATATTCATCTGCAACGACTAGTCATTAGCACTATACAAAACACAAAATATCAACTTCCTTTCTTGTTTTCCGTTTCTTATATATATATATATATATCATTATAAATATACAGGGATTAGCAATTGAGTTGCTTCTCCAACATACTGAAAATTTAGAAATAGCAGTCAAAGAACTACTGATTCCAAACTACAAATTTTCTCCAAAATGGATGGCGATATTTATGGCACACATAGAACAAAAAACCGGAGGGAAAAGCGTAAACAAACCAAGCCTTTAGTTAATTGGATACGAATCGTTTCATGGTTAAGTGAATGGAAATTTCACTATTCCAATCTTCAGCCTCAATATTCTGATAAATTTGAAAGTGTCTCTAAAAAAATT
>NC_068982.1:178577088-178584981 GCF_001194135.2 Octopus bimaculoides | reverse complement strand
GATAGATAGATAGATAGATAGATAGGTAGGTAGGTAGATAGATAGATAGATAGATAGATAGATAGATAGATAGATAGATAGATAGATAGATAGATAGATAGATAGATAGATAGATATACATGGAGACTTGGAAGAAACCATAATTGTTTTATGATTTCGTCAAGATGATTTCAGACAGTATAATAATTCCAGCACATTACTAAATACATCAATCACTTTTTCTCTCAATTTTATATTTAGGTTTTTTTTCATACCTTCGCACGAAACCTGAATTCTGAATAAAAAATATAACACACACATAAGCATAATTTTTAGCATTTCCAAAAAATATTTTAATTCGTGCTGTTGCCTCTGAATGTCTTCTTTATTCGATCAAATTTTGATCAAGTTGAGTATTTAGAAGTTCTATTACGCGTCTTCGCATTAATCTAACGCTAGATCTCTCTATATGTGGTTGCCGATAATTAACCCAGTTCCATACCCAGAAACAACTATTCGAGTTGAATACTCTCTAATTATATCTTTCATTGCTCTCAACAATTCAGTGGAATATCCAGAGAATAGTGCAGTTATGAGTTTTGTCAGACACGTCGTCTTTTTCGTGTCACCTAACTGCATCATGATTTTCACTTTCAAACTATTTTATACTTCGACATAAATTGAATACTCTCTATTTGCTACTCAACTATTCTTAACCAGATTTCGATGAAGGCTTGAATAAAATTACATGAATTTATTATCTCAAGAATGCAATGTCAACATTTTTCAGTATTTCCAACTGAACAAATCTATTAATTATTTCTGAAACAGTACATACATACTTGCTTTTTATTGATCTTTTCTGTGTTTGTCTTGACTGATTTGGAGTTATTTTTCCACGCATTACTTTTATATTCGAAATTTATTAACAAAAGTTACATTTTCAGTTCTCTAATAATCATATATTATATTCGGAATTTATTAACAAAAGTTACATTTTCAGTTCTCTAATAATCATTTATATATATTTGAGGAAAGTTTGTAGAAGTCGTTCCTTGATGCTGGTCTCTATCATCAATAATATTCAGAGGTCATAAATTTGGTTATTGGCCACCCTGCTTAACTGTATTCTATGTATAGATAATAAAAATAGGAACGGATGCACAGATATAACTAAACATCGAACTTTATCAAGGTAATCTTGAAATAAGCAGAATATCGATGCAAGGGAAATTAGACTAATAAAATATACTGCAGTAAGTAAAGTTATTCAAATTATAGTTGTAATATAATCGCTAAGCATGTATAGGAATTCGACAAAGCTCGTTTTATTCCTACTTATCAATGGTGAGTTAGAATTTGAACAGCTTAAATGCATTTTATAAGCTTCTTATCAAATGCTGACATGCCATAATTTAGCGTAGACTCTTCAAGTATGAAATTAATTTTATGCCATCTATGCTGATGAGTTTTAAATGAATTTAAGGTCTGTGGTTAAACAATTTGTCCCAAATGATTTTAAATGAATAAACTTTATTACATTTTACGCTGGAAATAGTTTGTACAGCAATGCTACTCACATTTTATCAAAATTGTTCGACATTACACCCAGTTTGCACTACCCTGTCACCACAAAAGATGGTAGGATGTGATAATTTAGTATTAAACTGTTGTATTGTTAAGAATTCTCTGAGTTCCTGGACTACTAATGTCATAAACTTTACATGCGGATACTGTTACTAATTCATTATGAATATGTATTTGTGAACGGATTATAAATGTAGGCAACCCAAATGTATATCAAAATCCGCTACGGGCATGACAGCACGAGTTTATATTCGTTTTATTTAATATAACAATTTGGATTCCATTGCAAATCTATTTTAGCAACCTTAGTGATAAATATTTATGACAATATAGATTAAAATTTAATTGCCTCTCAGAAGGTACTTAATGAATTTCAATTATTAAATGAGAATTTATAAAAATATGTCATAGATATATCCTTTTGTCTCATAGAGCAGTAATAAATGTATAGACAAATATATTCGGGTTTCATTGACAAAAAATTAAACTTGAAAAGACGCTATTTATATCAATTGATTACATTTTCTTAACATTTAAATAATCAAATTACTTTATTTCATTGACCGTTTAGCTCGTTGTTTAATTCCTACCAGACAAAATACCACGTAATTTTTAAATACTTATATTGTTGTATAAAAATTCTTAAATTCTTATATATTTTCATAACCTGGAGAGAAATATTCTCAATGTTTCAAATCCTTTTAAAGTATGTAGTACTAATAAATCTGGAAGAAACTAGATTTGACACAATCTGCTATGCAGTGTAATGTTTTCTTTATAAATTTTGTCGCCGAGCCTAAGAAGAAATAATCATTGACTACTCATTTCGTCAGAAGTTTGTAAGTGGCTCTGCAGCACAATTTACAATATATATATATTAACATCAACAACCCTCATCCTTATATTATCGACGTCAGCTATACACTTATCATGTTCATCATATCGCGTTTTATATATTCGCAAGCAAAGAGTCGCTGATTATATTAGTATATCGATTTTCAGACTGTATTCCAAGTTTATTTACACTGATTGTATTAAAATATTTAATGATTATCCCACGCTATATGTATCTCTCAAAACATGTAGGTTTACCGAAGAAAAGAAATATTTCGTCGAAACAAAATCGCTTTCGAGTAAGTGATTTCCTCAATAGATGGAAATATATTAAGAATTACCTGAACTACCTTTGTAAAAAAAAATATATTTGGCCAAATCTTCAAAATTTTAGGCTATCTTCTAAATAATGTACCTAATATTATATCTATCCATATAAGCGGCAATGGATTCAAAGACGATGGTATATTCTATTCAATCAACTTCTATGTATGCCCCGAAGGTACTTTGTGAACCCGGAAAATGAAACCCAATCCTTGCACAGAACAAAATATCAGAATGATACTCATTGTGATTTCATCTCCTCCTTATGTTTTATTCAAAACTATTTACAATGGTTTCCATAATTTAATCGCATTATTTTGCGTTTCAGTGTAAATGTATAGAGAAAGTAGTGGAGGTAGTAATACTGAATTCATCACTGTTTGATGTACATTACTAACTTTGATGATTGTGATTGCTTTGATTGCCGAGTTAAGGGCAGATAAATCTGCTTCTAACACGGCTATTAACAACCACAGTATACCGTGGTTAATATTTTCCAGTAGTTAATTCTATCCTCGTCGAGTTTAGGTTCAAATACCAATGGTAGTATACTTACTGTTCATTTAGATGTTTGTCACAAACAGAATTGAGAAATGATGAAGAAAACCAACACAATAGTTCCTCTGAAACAGTAAAACATATTTCATTTGTAATTAAGAGGAATAGTAAGAGATAATTATTTTTATCAAGTGAATAAATATCTTGGAACTGTAGTGTTCATATGTTACACCGTATATGATTTGAAAATTTACAGCAGCAAATCTCCATCCACTCATAAAAAAAGAAATATAAAATCAATTTATCTAAACATCCATGGCTAATTCGATTAGCCGCAGCATAATTATATGTAAAATGTCACATCAGAAGCAAATTATTGGAATAAGGCGCTGTTTTAATGATAAATATTACGAAATATTCACTCAGAAATATGAAACAGCTAAATATTACGTTGCAAACCCAAATATGGCATGATGTTAACATGAAATCCAAAGCTAGTATTAAAATTATGACTTAGTGTATACTCATTGAGGAACATTTTGTTGTTTGCTGTTGTTGTTGTTGTTGTTGTTGTTGTTGTTGTTGTTGTTGTTGTTGTTGTTGCTGCTGCTGCTGGTAGTGGTGATGGTGATAGTGATGGTAGTGGAGGTAGTGGTGTAAAAATATATGGTGCAATATATATATATATATATATATATATATATATATATATATATATATATATATATATATATATATATACCAAGAGAATTAGGGGTTGAGGATCCAACCCAGTAAGGGATAGTATGTCCCTTCTCAAATTGCTAGATGTCCTTTAAATTTGAATTCTTGATTGTTGATATGACATGGTATGTCAGAAATGTCTGTATATTGTCTTTTTTGTTATTTTGATTATAAAATAAACAGATTAATCAACAGAATACAGTGTCTGCAAGTTGATGAGTACTTCATATTTCCCTGGATTCTACCTTCTTTCATTCTGGACTTATTCTTTCTGGACTGTTTTATTCTGAACTCTACACCCTCCGGCTGCACCTCTCCTACCCACGGATTACACTGGACCCACCTTCTGATTGGAAATCACCTCAATATACCACGACGTCTAAAAACTTTTGAACTTTTGAACTTTTCCACTTATGTAAACCTCCTTTATTACCTTTATCATCTTTATATTTTCCTTTACTTTCCTTCACCTAATCGCTGACCAAACACCATTCAATTTTTTTCTACGTGTTTTTCTCCTTGTTTTTTCCGTATTCTTTCTGTTGAAGAGCGTAGCTCGAAACGTTAAAGACTTTCTGTATTTCCGAGCATCAAACTAATACATCCTTTTGTTGCTTACACCACCTGTCCTCGTCTGTTGTTGTTTTTTTTCGTACATTCTCCCCATATATATATATATATATATATATATATATATATATATATATATATACATATATCGATTTAAATGAGAGCTCAAAACTGATCCATTGAAAATACATTATTATGATAATGATAATGACCTATGATCATTTCGATGCGATATCCAGATTAATTCATGCATATTATAAAATATATTTACTCTCTATTTACTCATTTTTATGAAAGAGCTAGATTTACCTCCCCTTCACCATCAATATGAAAATAATATTTATCGCCAGTTTGTCAACGCATACTATCTTTCTCTTATAATATAACTAGCTTTATATGTATTGTCTGTTTCTTTTTTAAATATATATTGTGATATTATTTAGTGTTCTTGCTTACTACTTCATTTAATAGTAATCACTAAATTTATAAATCATAATTTTATTTGGGAATTTTTTTGAGATGTGACCGGTTTTTTTTTTTACGGTCTCTACATTAACGTAGTAATCAATAAATCTGTCTAATTTTCTTCGGAATATTTAACTTTCTCAATTAGCTAATTAACTTTATTCTTTTGTAACTTGTTAACTATAATTTGAATGTATTCAAATGTAGTTCAGTTTTCTTCAATTTTACTCTTTCGTTTATGTTTCTACTAGCAGTTTCTTGAACCTAAATAGAAATTTAATTTTTATGTATATATTTGTATATATGTGTGTGAGTATGTGTGTGTATATATATATTTATATGTATGTATGTGTGTGTGTATATATATATATATATATGTGTGTGTGTGTGTGTGTGTGTATATATATGTTTTTATGTGTATGTATATATGTATACATATTTGTATGTATCTGTGTGTATGTATATGTGTACATATGTGTATATATATATATGTATATTTAATTGTTGATATGTATGTATGTATGTATGTATGTATGTATGTATGTATGTATGTATATATATGTATGTATGTGTGTATGTGTGTATATATGTATATATATATATATATGGGTGTATATATGTACGTGTGTGCATAGGTGTGTATGTATTTATTTATATTGATACGGACGCCGATAAACAAACAAAATAACGTTAGGTCCTTATTCCCCGAGCTGGGTTTGAAACCGTATTCTGGTTGTTGAGGACAATGGTATTTCTTTTGTCTTGTCAACAAGCACAGTTATTTTTAGCGTAGGAGTGATCGATGACCCTTTCCGGTCACCGAAAGTTTAGAAAAACAAGTTAGGAACTGTACTAAACTGACCCAGCTGTGGAGGGGTTAAAGTAGCACTGTTGGCTATGGTATTTGTCATAAATACGAGAACAGAGATTTGGGACAGGGCAGTTGGCGTACAGCAGTTGGTGGAAGCGGTCAGCGAGTGAAGATGGATCGCAGTTGATGTGAAGGCCAGCAGCCAGTGAAGAACAAGTGTGTGACGGCTAGCGGTGAGTGAAGAGAACTAAGATGAACAGAGAGGCTGACAGAAAGAGGCTTAGAGAGAGAGGCTATGGTCAGAAGGTACCAGTCAGCAGAAATGGATAGAGTCTGAGAGAGAGAGGGACAGAGATATGGAACTGTTGTGGCTGGCAAAAGATTGTAGTAGACTAACTTGGTCAGTTCTTGTGATTGTAGTGGGATGTTTGAAGGAAAGGAAATTCTTGCGGTGAAGGTTTGTTTGCATTTCTTTAAAGAAACTATGTACTTTGTTGTTACATGTTTTAAAAGAAAAAGAGATTTTGTTAATTGTGATATTAACTGGTTGAAAAGAAAAGAAAAGAAAAGAAAAGAAAGAACTTTGCTAACTCTTGTTAAATGGTTGAAAAGAAAAGAGAGAACTTTGTTGTTACATGTTGTTCAAAGAAAAGAAAAACAAAGAAGTAAAAGAACTTTTAATTGACTTGATATACGAACTCTGATTGTAAACTTTTGATTATGCAATGTTCTGAAACTTTGTCAAATGCTTGGAAACGCTATTGTTACATGTTTTATTTTCAGAAGCAAGTACTATGTTATGAATTATTGTTACGCAATGTTTTGTTTTGTATTGTGATGTAAAGAAAAAAGTTAGTTTCACTACGCAACGTATGGTCCGTGTTTTTTCTTCCTTCTTTTGCCTGTTGTCTTCGTTACGTGCTCCGGCTAGGCTTAGTCGTGGCGAACGTCCTGACTCACCGAGCGTCAACGTTCGCGCGCGCGAGAGTTTTCTCTTCGTTGAGGTGCTCCGCGTGCGGGCGTTCGTAACAATATGTTTATATATGTAGTGATGTATCTATATAGGTTTTTTTGTGCATATATTTATATTTATATATGTATTTCTATGTGTATGTAGCTGTGTATATGTATATGGGCATCTGGCTTTTATTTAGGTATGTGTGTATATATATATGCATATGTGTGTGCATATGTATGTATGTGTTTATGTATATATATATATATATATATATATGGGAGAATTTACGAAAAAAACAACAGACGAGGACAGGTGGTGTAAACAACAAAAGGATGTATTAATTTAACGCTCGGGAATAGAGAAAGTCTTTAAATATATATATATATGTATATATGGGAATATATATGTATGTATGTATGTGTATGTGTATATATATGTGTGTGTATATATATGTATATATTTATTTTTGCTCATTTTTTTTATTTTTCTTATATATTTTTTCTTATATTTTATAATTTATTTTCTATAATCTAGCAGGTTTGAATAACCATATAAGGCTTTTTACTTATAAATACTAAATTAATATAAGGCTTTTTTAGATTATGTATACTTAGGTTGTTTATTGAGTATATTATATATAAGCATTACTTATTAGATATACTTCTATTTGACCAGGAAGTTGTATTAAAAATGTATTTTTTAATATCTAACTGTTTTTGTTTTTTTTTACGGTCTGAATTCTGTATTTATGTTTATAACTCCAACGGTCCTTTTGGAAATGTACAGCGTTCCGTATTGTTTCATTACCGAACTTCATAGTTTAACATCGTAAGTTTGAATCATTTGATTGATATGTTCATGGTTTCAACAACGTTATGATGTTCGGTTGTATTACATCTCATGTCTTTTCAACTTCTTTTTTGTTTTGCATCTTTTCATAAGTCAACTATGAATGTTGTATATGAATGTTATCTATTTTTATTGCCTGCCTGCTACTAATAAGGCCCTGAGGAGATGCAGTATCCCATATTTTATAATATCCATGAATCAATCTGGATATCGCATCGAAATGACCATAGGTCATTATCATTATCATAATAAAGCATTTTCAATGGATCAGTTTTGAGCTCTCATTTAAATCGAT
>NC_068982.1:178576595-178577078 GCF_001194135.2 Octopus bimaculoides | reverse complement strand
TATATAATTGAATAGAATTAAGTTTCAACTTCCAAATTTCTTAATGCAATGTACCAACACATTCGATTCTGTGTATGAAATTTGCAAGAGACTTCTCTTAGAAGTTTGAAGTCAAGATATTGTACGTATGTGTGTTCTTTGTTTTCATTAATTGGACGGAGCACAGCTGGCTCACAACCACTTCTGTTCACGGAAGCAAGATTCGTACCACACACCCACTCCTAATATATATTAATGTTTGTTTCCGTGTTCATTTATAATAAAAACAACTTTACATTAATTTGAGGAGTTACTCTATACTTTTGTGGAGCAAAAATTTATTATTCTTAAATAAGAATATTGATTATAGTTGCTTCGCAGTTTCGTCTAGCTATGCCATCACCGGACTGTAGTATGACGATGGCTTAACAGACCGAAACTTTTGAGCCAATATCAACAAAATATATATATATACATATATATATATATATATATATATATATA
>NC_068982.1:178575002-178575837 GCF_001194135.2 Octopus bimaculoides | reverse complement strand
CTATATATAAGGATCCCTTTCCGGAGCGAATGGTTATTTCCCTTGGATGTTTAAAAATAATATATTAGTTATATGTAGTAGATATAAAAATCCCGTCCAGGGGCCCTATTATCGATTTTTTTTCAACAGTCTAAGTACTACTCATCTGTCAAGTTTCATCGAAATCGATAAAACGATGTAGAAGGAGTTAGATAACAACGCCACAAACAAACACACCCGTAGATATCAACGTATGTAGTAGATAAATATATGCACACACACACACACACATACATATATAGATATACATACGCACATCCATAGATGCAAAAGTATCGTAAGTCCAAAGCATTGCTTTTTCAGGAAACGAAAAAAAGTTTCACCATTCCATTTCTTTTTACATTAGCAACAGTTTCAGCATAATTATAATACTTTGCTGGGTGCATAAAATAGTAACTCCATGTATGATATTTTCAGTCAGAAATATCTTTTGCAAAAACAATGCTAAACCGTTGTACTACACTTTGACAATTATCATCTGAAGCAGCTGGAGGTTCAATAGTCCGACCAAAAGGGCCGGTTATTGGAAGCAAAATTAAATATTGGAAACAACGTATTTAGCTAAATTTCGACATGCGTCAGTTTAACATAATAGCAATGTATGTATGTATGTATGTATGTATGTATGTATGTATGTATGTATGTATGGACGTACGTATTTATCCATATTCACATACCGATAGGCAATGTTTGCACATCATACACATACACACATAGAGAGAGAGACAAATAGAGAATGGTTAGAGAGAAAAAGATAAAGAAAATGAGAAAAGAGAGTAACTTAACATATACTCAC
>NC_068982.1:178572781-178573093 GCF_001194135.2 Octopus bimaculoides | reverse complement strand
CGGTACAATGAAATAAAGTATTGAATGTCTTATTGAATATATGGAATATGTCTTATTGAATATATGAAATATTGAGTGTTCAATATAAAGGATTAAATATATAAAGGCGAATACGTATTTTCTATACCTTGTGGTATTTCATCATGGCCGGTATGACAGACTTTAACAGACTTTAACATAAAATCAGACAGAGTTGGAACTCTTTTAAACAAAATAATATATTCCTCTATACACAATCATACAAAACCCCTTTTTTTGTATTTATTTTTACTCACATATATATATATATATATATATATATATATATATATA
>NC_068982.1:178568939-178572771 GCF_001194135.2 Octopus bimaculoides | reverse complement strand
TCTATACACAATCATACAAAACCCCTTTTTTTGTATTTATTTTTACTCACATATATATATATATATATATAGGACGGGCTCCTTTCAGTTTCCGTCCACCAAATCCACCCTTGAGGATTTGGTCAGCCCGAGGCTATAGTAGAGGACACTTGCCCAAGGTGCCACACAGTGGGCATGAACCCGGAACCATGTGGTTAGTAAGCAAGCTACTTACCACACAGCCACTCCTACGCCTATATCTATTACACAGACAAATGCTTATATATGAATATGTGTATATGCAGTAGAGACATGCAAATTTATATAGATAGATAGATAGATAGATAGATAGATAGATAGATAGATAGATAGATAGATAGATAGATAGATATTTCATTTCATTTTTTATTTAGTTTCAGCTCATGAGCTGTGGCCATGCTGGAGCACCGCCATTTATGTGAAATTTTCAGAAATCTTAGAATCTGTTTGGATTATATTAACGTTATTCATTTCAAAAATTTGTACATAATACATATTTTTACAAAAACCAGAAAGTCACCTTTAAATATAAGAATTTGTCCACATTTTATAAAAATCACAGTATATACACCCAGATACACATTGAACTATTATAAACTTTCACATGTAATAGTTCACAAACTATACCAAAACTGAATACAACGAACAGCATATATTTGTTTGAATTACTTATGATACATTCACTATTTCTGTCAATCAGAAATAGTGTTTTCTGAAAGCATTTCAGTTGAATTTATTTTTCAACACCGTCTCTACTGGATCGTCTGACCACTGCATAATCTCGACAACCTGAAACAGATCACATGACACAACTTTTGTAGAGAACTTAAAAACAGCTAACTATACGAAGTTTTGCTATATTTAAGCTGATTTTCCTTTGGCGATAATGTGCTCTATTTGAATCATTAGACGGACGTCTGAAACAATCTTCACAAGCATTTCTCACATAAGAAGCACATAACTTTAAATCCACATAATACTTCACACATAGCTGTGCTGTAGCATTACAAGTTACAAACGCTACCTATAATGCCGGAAGAACATCACCACTTCTACCATTCGGACGAAGTTTATCTCGACTGCGACTAATGAACGACAGACATTCAAATCTGTTTCTGTGTACCGCAATGCCTTCAAACTCTCCTGTTTCCCTAATTGCAATCAATCCTTCTTGTCCGTTTCCAAAAGGACCTCCTCTGTTTTTACATAAAGCATAAACCAACCAATTTTGGACCACGGTAGCACCACTGTGAAAACTTTCGCTCTTGATGCTCGAATTGTTTCCAACTATACTTTACACATACTCAAAAAAACTTTGAGCTTCCATTTTACTTATATCAGTCTGCAATCACTTCTCATCCTTTCAAGTCAATTAGACCAACAATTATTGCAATGACTTTCTCATTAACTTCAAACAGTGTACCCCTTTTATCGATAATACATTCTGAAGCAATATGCCTCATTCCTGTCAAAGGCAACAACCCTGATCACGCTATAAACCACGCCTAGCGGCTAAGGCGTAATGGCCTGTTCTTAGTAATTATAGTCACCAACACATTGACTCCCACTTTATTACCAGTGATCGTAATTACTGTATTAGTAGTGCTGGGTCTACTGAAGATCTAGTCTATGTCATACTCCAATGGTACATCACAATTGAAACTCGGCGAAAACAATGCTTTTGTTCTTGACAATGATATTGCATTTTACCTGCCTGACACGGAAACTCCCTGCCTAAACTGCCCGCCCATGGGCTTCATCAAACACCCATTTATTGTATTGTAATCCTCCAGTTCAGTCGTATTGCACCACTGCACTATGCACAGACGGAGCTCCCTCTTTCATCAACGAACCATCTTCTCTGATGTTCCACAAAGTTTGGTTATACTATCTGCTCTTTTTCTTCCCATACAGTAACAACTTCCTGCATGTTTCTTGCTTGACTACCTCTTACTTCCATGCATATACTAACTTTCTTCACTCGGTGCTAACCTTCCCAGTATACGTGCCATCTATAAGCAACTTAGACAATCATAAACTACTTCCATTAACAGAGATTTATAAATATCTTGTAATAATAGCACTATGATTATATTATATCCTCCAACCACGCAAAGGTACAATCATTAACATACATGGAAACAGTTTTCTATATCACATTTTCTAAACTTGAACAACACACAATAAAAATTGAAAAAAGCTCTAAATGCTAAACCTCTATAAGCATAAATGTATGACACTCTTATATTCATAACATCACAACAGCTATATTCCAGATATTAATCTTTCTTTTTATAGCCTGAAAATACATCAGCCCTAATTAGTTGCTTACACTTTACCAAACATAAGTGAGATCTATAATGAATGATCCCCAGTTGATACAAGGCAGCTTTCACACGCAAAATCATCCTCTAATTCTGAAGAAAATATCCTCCGACTAATTAATAAAGAGTGACACAACACACTCCAACATCTAGCGTACAGATTTGGTGTGCCCTCATTCTGCCTCTTCTCTTTTACAGCTATTACCACGAACTCTAACTCACGTTCAGGTAAAAACCACTTCTCTCTTCACCTATGTTTGAGCCACAAACAAACCACACTATCTAAAGCTCCCTTCTGAGAATTTCAACAATCTGGAATAGGATCACGCCCTAGTTTTCTTATTACTTGCAGCTTCTGTTCAAGCTCAATATTCAGTCTTGCTAATCTCTAATATTTCCTTCCTTCTGATGGATACCATAAAATAATCTTTTTATATATAATACGGTTAGGCTTGGGTTAACCACTATAATCTATTTTACGACTGTTTTAGCAATCTTTAGTGCGCAGTCTGCTTATAGTTAATGGCAAATATTGCTGTGCAAATCTTAATGACGTTAATTAAATATGTTAACAAGCCATTAAACGAATCAGAAACTTATTTTCTGTACAGAAACATTGTTTAGAAACAATATAAAACACATTTTGTTATAAATGTGTTCATTACTGAAGAAACCACTACAATTAATTAAATTTGATCCCATCTTTTTTTGTTTTAAATCCTGCGTCTTCCTCCGAGTAATTAAATATTTCATTATTTTGAATAACTTTTTTTTCCTTCGAGTTAAATTAGCGAAATGCCTATAGCTAACAAAATTAATTGCTTCTAAGGAGCATCTTCACTTTTATTTGCAGAAGAAAGAATAGCAAACGTGATTTTAATTGCTGATGAATGCTATTGATTGTGACTCTTCATAACTAATTTTGATGTCTTGAAGTATTACTCACCAATTTCATCTGAAGTGAGCTTCACACCCTTTGAATTACTAATAAATTAAGATGCTACTTCCTCTTTCGTTTCTTGTTAGTATATTTTTAATTAAGTTTTCCAAGTAATTTGGAACAGCCTCATTGCTACATTGCCTTACAGACAGTTCAGATATTCTATTATCACTTCTCACCTTAGAATGCAGCTACGATTTCAATATTCTAGATCTAGTTTTGTTTATGTTTGCAAAATACCTTCCAGCATTTGTTATCATGTGATAGACTACGCATATGGTGCACGGAAACAAGCCCATACACATACGCACACAAACACACACACATGTGTGTGTGTTTGTGTTTGGGAAACGTACGAAGATCCCATCCTTGTGTGCGCACAGTATGTACGTATACATTTAGTTGGCTTTGTCTAGCAAATGATTTGAATGAAAATCAAATTGTTGATTCTAAAACAATTGCATCGAAGTAGAAACATTGTAAAGTGTTCACATTTGCTTAATTTATTTTTATGTTATATGTATGTATGTGTATATATATATATATATAT
>NC_068982.1:178561020-178568439 GCF_001194135.2 Octopus bimaculoides | reverse complement strand
ATATCTACAGTATTTCATCGTTTTATTGACATTTGTTGATACTTCTATTGAACTTCAGAATACCAAAAATGAAGAGTGTTGGGTAGAACTCTAAAACCATTTTAATCAACTACATTGAATATTATGGAAATATATTTAATTCATTGATAATAAGATTATTTACCAATAGAAAACGAATCCGTGAAGGTTTTCGTACCGATTGATGTTATGAAATGTTTTAATGTATCAATAATATATTTCAACTTCTGCCTCAAATGTTTACAGAATCTATATAAATATTTTGTTTCTTTGTCTTTCTCTGTTTACCAATTCTCCATTACTTATTTTTGTACTCATTTCCCATGTTTGATATTATCCTGTATAACAATATTGGTTTGCTATAATTGATGAAGTAATGGAAGGTATAAACGATCTCAAACATAAGCGAATAAATATTGATTTTTAACGTACACATATATATGGTGTAGCACAAGGTTACGCCCTGAGTGTGTTCACGTGTGTGTGAGTATATATTTGTGTGTGTATGCGTGTGTGAGTGTATTTGAGTGTGTAAAAATATGGGTTTCGTATCTGTAATATGGCCTACAGTATTTGATTGATGTTCATATTCGTCATCCGGACAAAGTCCAGTTCGATGTAATTCGTACATAGACTTTGACAAAATATTTTGTCCGATGCTCTACTTATTCGACCAATTCACCACCATTCTTGAAAATATATAGATATCTACACAAAATGATATTAATGTTTTTAGCAACCAATGCTGGACAAATTAATGGAACTAGGACCACGTATCTATCGTTGACTGAGAGGTATGAAAATCTGTTTAATTTGCTGTTTTCTGATTAAAAGATGTAGACCCAGTATGATACCTACTGACACCCAATGTAGTTTACTGTACTTCAAGAAATATTTTGATTGCAAAACATTGAGTTTTGTTGACCAGAAAATGAGTACTCCGTTTCAGCAGTTTTTCTAAGGCAATAATGTAATATTCTCGATGAATCACTTTTTTTGTAGTATATTTTCCACAAAAATACCCATATCATTTTCACGCTAACAATTGTTTTATTCAAATAGGTTTTCTGCCATATGTTCTGAATTCTGCTATTAGCACTGTTTTATATATTTCATTCTGAAAATTTTCTAATAATAAGTATTTTCTTTATTCCGATCCAGCTAATTTTCTTTAACCTTGAGGTGCATTTTCCTGTTTTTTGCGTTCTGAGTTTGTAACTAGTAAACTTAGTATTTAGCTCGCATTAACGCTATACCTTTCAGGTGCTTTTAGCGGTGCTCTCTCTGTTGCAGGAATTTGGTCCAGGAGTCCGGTTTTAGGATGACTTCCCATCAATCTCGGAAACCCTGACAAATTAGATAGTTACAGACCCTGCACTTCTCTCCCTGGCTACATATTAAGAACAATATCAGAAAACGTATCTGTGACTAATACAGAAGTATTCTATGGCATATATTTCTTGGTGGAGGACGCATTTTTTTGCCAAGATATTCTTGGATGTGCTGAAGAGATATTCGAATGGGCTGTATAGCCGCTTGCAGTTATCTAATTGACTTTATTTCATACAGACACCATTTTAATTACAGGATAAAATAAGAAATAGTTGTACCGTACACCGATATTCATCGAATCCTTCTCTTCGTTATGCTATGAAAGCCATCACATGAAAAAGGGTTAACATCAGAACCATACAACAAAAGCAATAGAACAAATGTAACCCAAATACTTTTCTATTTCGCCAAAAGATAATACTAATATATGTTAATGAATCTCGTGCTCCATTATAATAGTTGAAACATGATGATTAAACAAACTACACGATGTGTGGCCCACGGACACAGATGTGCAAATAATGTTGCAATAAAAGGTTCACATGAATGTTTTGAACTTTCAACAAATTAATTGTGAAAGGCAATTTTCTTTTTAGTTTTCGTTTCTGATATTTCTTGGAGCATTAAATCAACATTTGCAATAAGTACGAGACTGAAATAGTAGTAGTAGTAGTAGTAGTAGTAGTAGTAGTAGTAGTAGTAGTAGTAGTAGTAGTAGTAGTAGTAGCAGCAGCGGCAGCAGCGGCAGCAGCGGCAGCAGCAGCGGCAGCAGCAGCGGCAGCAGCAGCGGCAGCAGCAACAACAACAAAACAACAAAGAGTGAAGTGATCATCATCATCATCATCATGACGATGACGTCGTCGACGACGACGATGATAAGGATGAAGAGTGTTGGTGGTTTTGGTAGTGGTAGTTTGAATTGGATTTAAAATATAATAATAATGGTAATGATTATGAGAATTAAAGTGTCACTATGAGAAAAGGTAAAGCTAAGATTTACAACAATATTTAAAAAGGGTGAGGAAGACAAATATGGAGTAACCACCTACATACTCAAAACAATTAACCTTATAATCTCGCTACCAATACAGCAAATTGCACGGAACTTTAGTAATAGAAATCAGAGTGCAAATGTAATTTCAACCAACACGAAGAAACAGTGCAGCGCCTAAAAGTAGAATAACAACTAATGATCTTTTAAAAGGTTTGAGATGCTATAAAGTGTAAAATAGTTTAAATTAATGGTCAACCTCACTTCTTGCAAGAGGATTAATGTTCGTAAATGTTTATCTAACGATAAGCATCTCCTTTATGCCATAGGAAGGGAACATTTGCTCGTGAATTTGCACACCTTCCAGAAAGCTGCATTCTTAAACATGAATGATTAATTAAAGACCTTAGTGTTGGCTGTGGTTAAGCAAAAGAAGAAAATATGAGAAGATGCGAGAGTAGGTTTCAGAGTTAGGTTGAATGGAAATGTAGCAGCCGATAATTTCATAGGGATCGATGTCACAATAGTGATCAATGAGAGATAGGGCAGAAAGCGGTCTTGTATCCAGTGTTTTATCAATCAGTTTCATTACGTTCTTTTACATGTGCTCTACACTGTTGCTTGTAACAGCAGCACGATCCCACTTTGGTAAGCATTAATCCAATGTAGATTTTTGTCTTTTTAACTGAAGTTATCTATGTGTAATCGTAATAAAAATTCATCACAGATTTTACTTCAGAAAGTTTTTAAAAATATTGAGTTTTAACTGCATGCAGGTTTTTTGAACGGATGTTGATGTGCAGGAGTTTCTTTGATAGTGTTAACGTCTTTCCTGTATTCTGTTCATAAATGTATGGCTAGCCAGGAATCAAGTTGCTTTGCATGCGTCTAACGACAAGTGTGAGTATGGTTAGGTTGTATAACGTAATGACAAGTGAACGATGATATATATCTACATTTACATACAAATTTCACAATTCCTCAGCTTCTCGCATACCGAAGAAAGTCTCGAGTACACACTGGAATACTATTTACATGTATCTTGCTCGATTTTTGTCTATGATTAAAGTTATTGTTGATACTATCACTGTTTATCCCAATGGCAACCCTGCTGGGGTTGTCACGACCAAGACCATCCTATCTTGGTACATAGAATATACAAGGCTAAAATATGCAGTATATCCTTCTTCTTTTCAGACTAAATTGTGTAACTTGAGGAAAATTTGTCAGTCACTTACAAAATCATTAAACTTATAGACAAGTATTTAATTACTAACAGGCTTTAACTAATAGCTCACATCAAAATTTAATGCATTCATCATAACATGATAAATGTAATTTAATCACGCGTTCTTATCTAAAAAAAAAATACTATTCAAAAGTAAAACAATTATTTTCAACACAAAATCCCAGTTCCAAGAAACATGCCCCTGCCTTTTACCGAATGTTGGTAAAAATGTAAGACCATTCCAAGCTGAGTCTCTTCAATTTTTCACCCTTTCTTTTCTGTATTATTCACAGGTGTCAACAAGACATTCTTTATAGTTTGGCTTTATTTGTTATAAATAGCAAAACATTTCCTCAAATTTCACAATTTAGTCCGAAAACAGGAAGGATATACCATATAATGTAGTTCTACACATTCTATACATCAAGATAGGATGGTTCTAACTGTAACATCTCTGTTCTATTGGGACTGCCCTAATGTTAAATAGCAAAAGTCTCAACAATAGCTTTAAATGCAGGTCAGCCTTGACCGAATATATTTATGATCAAAAACATCTATTCATGAACATAATGTCATTTTCAGACAGTAAGGTGTGGTTTGGATGAACTTTCTCAATCAAATCAATGAGAAAGATCATAAAGAGGCTCCCTCATTGCTTCAAATTAATTGGAGTTGATATTAAAGGTCACAATTGGGAAAATTGTTTTAAACCTTGGCTGTACTGAGACCTAGTTTAATAAAGAGATACTTTTGCTAATTTATTTATCAAATTTTCTCCATTTTTCTATATTTTCACTGCATTCTATAACGGTTGTTTATTTTTCAGAATCAATTTTCTCTTCAGTATATCACCCGATATTATCAAATTAAATGTCATGATATTGCTTTCAGTCACCCAATATTTAATTTAATTTCCTAACTACGTTTAGAGAAATACAATTAAAATGCAAACATAAACCAAGTTTTATAACAGTTTTTAAAATATCGATCACTTTATGACTAAACTGTTCAATGATACATATCAATAAATTTTCAGCGTTATTCAATCAATGAGTTAAGCGTACAATAAATTTCCATCGGTGTTTAGTGCCTTCTATCCTCCTTAATAGAAAACCACGTACAGCGTATTTTGTATAGTTGGCTCATAAAAAGTAAGTCTAAACCATTGAATATTTTAAAGCTTTATAGATTTCCCTGAGAACAAAAACTCGTATTTTGATGTTTTATTTGTGCATTTTCGAAAATCTCACGCTAAATTTACTAATATAGTAAGCTATTGATATTAATAGTGTCTCACTTTTTTGAAATCAATTTAGGAATGCATACAATTTTATTTCATACGATCATAAAGAAGAGGCCGTGAAATAATTTGTATTTATTTCAAAAGTGAAGCCAAATTTTACAGGCGACTGGAGTATATAATAACGAAATGCGCTATTTATCAGGACAATTCAGATTTACTTATCTTAAACTATTAAATATTTTGTCGTTTTGCTTAGTTTGGTTGAAGAAATTGATTACTGATCGTTATTGAATTTATAACGTCAGAACTGACTGAGTGAATGGAGTACTATAGTAGCAAATGTATAGTTGACATTTTTGTGTTTGTAATTCTGTCATACAGTGTTATGCCTGTGAGAAAAACGTGTGTGTATATCGTTTTTCTCTTTTTTTTATTTATCAGTATTCCTTTTAGAAGATGGGTGCTGGTTTCTAACAGAGAAACAAATGCTCCATCATTAGAATTTGGATGATAATTGATAATTATTTTAAATATGGAAATTTAAAAAAAGCTTGAATATTTTCATTTTCTACAAACAGGGTGTATCAAAGTTTGTGTTATCTAGCTTCTTTCTTTACTTGAAAATCCCAGCTCCTTCACATTGTGACGTAGACATTTATTAACATAATCAAGTACACTAATAATAGCTTCATATAAATGTTAAACTTATAACCAGAGTAGGACAGTTTCAAATCACCAAGGAGTTGTCTCTTTCCTGCTGATTTTAGAAGGAATATTTATATATGCAGGGAAACTAGCCCCTGCTACTGTACGTAGCATTTGTTTTGTCCCAAATAACTATGGCAGACCGGTTACGTTTGCACTTGTTAGGAATTTTAGGGGGAGTATTCCAACAATATTTATTGTGCACATATGTACATATTGTATTGTACATATTTATATTTGTACCTGGGAAGGCATTTTTGCGAATGACATTGTAGTAACATCATATCGCAGATGGTAACTTCGATGCCATTCTGAGAAGCTACTGACTTCTTGTGTTATGTTCTCCACATTACAGTGACATGATTGACACTGGCGGTTGTATTCGGTGATTTTAAGAGTACAGCAATACCTTTGGCACATGAGATATTTCGTAGCTATCTTCTCGGTCATGGCAAAATATGTGACGTGGGGTAGTGATCATGAGTACAAGAGAGGCAACAGATCTTTTTGGTTTGACGGGCAACATTTTTCATTTATGTTTTATGTAGTGTTTTTGGTACCGAAATCTTCTTCAAATCAAGTATTTTGATGGCTTTTTCCCCTTATTAGCTATTATTCAATCAACTGAAACAAGTAGAATAGTGTAATTCAAGCATAATAGCAGCCAAATCTTCTTCAAATCAAACTCTACCATCATTTAGAAAATGTGTTACTGAGTACTAGCGAAAAATTGTTACAAACACAGATACGCACAGCGTAATTTATTATATAAACAATATATGCGTATAAATTACCATTCTTCTGTAATTTTGTCTGCTTCAAAAGAAAACAAACCAAAAAACCGGATGAAATATGTCAACAAGGGATTAATACCATATACACCGCCGCAGCAGTAACTATATTCAGCTGAATAGACGTCAGTGATTGGTTGAAATTACAGAAATAGGACAACTTTAACATGAAATAACTTGCGATGTACAATTTTTTGTTAAGAAGGCTAAGAGAAAAAGTTGTTTTATATGACACATTCTACCAGTGTCCCAAGTTTGAAAGTGTTTCGTTAAGAAAACAAGTGTTGCCCGTCAAACCAAAAAGATCCTAAGGCAACTATACACGTTAATACTGTCATTTTCCTGGTTTATAGATGTGTGTGCATGTTTGCGTATCTATATACATATGCATGTACATATATATATATATATATATATATATATATATATATATATATATATATATATAGTAAACTTTATTTGCCAACAGAATGTGGCGGCCCTATAAAGGATGATGTTATTGTTCTTTAAGCCCCAAGAAGACATATTTTCCAGCTGGCTATCGACACACAGTCTGTGTCCGTATATTGTTTGCAAGGGCGGTCATCGCTCCCATCTCCACCCTTACGGGATACTCACAGACCATAGTTTCTGGTATTAAATTGATATTAATTAATATCCAATTTTTTAATTAACCATTAACCATAACCACGTTCTCAAAGCTGGTAAATTCGATGCGGAAACTATTTTCTGCAGATATATTTCCGGATTTAGGGCGCCAAAACGAAAACTTTTGAATCTTACCATAAGTATAATTAACAGAACCATGTGCACGTTCTTCATTCGTGGAGAACAACTAGTATATGATTCTGGGAATTATATTTCTTTGGCGGTCCGTACTGATGAGAAACAGATATTTTCGGTAAAGAAATATTAATTTCGAAACCGGTCTACGGATAGCATCGTATGTATTTATGTAATTTTCACTTGTCTTGCCCGTATATGTTTTGTTCCTTCGCTAAATTTTCTTTAAGAACAACTCGTTCTTAGTAGACGCATTACATGTGATCTTCTTCTAGCACATTAACAGTCCACCTAGTGGTCTCCCTTATATATACATATACAATAATCA
>NC_068982.1:178560674-178561010 GCF_001194135.2 Octopus bimaculoides | reverse complement strand
TGTGTGTTTGAGTGTGTGTGTGTGTGTGTATGTGTGTGTGTGTGTGTGCGTGTCTGTGTGTGTGTGAGGTGTGTGTGTATGTTTGCGTGTGTCTGCGTTTGTCCCCCACCATCGCTTGACAACCGATGTTGCTGTGTTTACATTCCGAAACTTAGCGGTTCGGCAGAAGAGTCCCATTGAATAAGTACTAGGCTTACAAATAATAAGCCCTGATGTCGATTTCTTTCACTAAATGCAGTGCTCTAGTATGGCCGCAGTCAAATAACTGAAACAAATAAAAGGGTAAAAGAATAAAAGAATATATATACATATGTGTGTGTGTGTGTGTGTGTGTGT
>NC_068982.1:178558868-178559508 GCF_001194135.2 Octopus bimaculoides | reverse complement strand
CACCTCTTTCGATCTCTTTCAAATGCTATGCGCGGAGTTTCGTTCAATACTGATGCAGAATTGAGACCTTGGTTGGATCAATTTTTCGAGTCGGAAATCAGGTGATTTCTACCAACGAGGTATTGAAAATCTTGTTGAACGTTGGAAAGAAGTTGATTAATTAGTTGTTATTTTTTATGAAACCTTCTTTTAAAATTTAAATTTTTTAAAAAACGGCGGGAACTTAGTTGCCAACCCAATATATATGTAGTGAGGGTTTATCGATCCCGGCAAAATACTTCATTAGCTATCTGTTGGCATACCAGGCTAACAATATTACTTAGATTAGTGAAGAACTCCAAGTAATCTTTTGGTAGGGTCCAAAGTTATGGTTCATCATAACTCTATATTGTAAATCCATGTATTGGCTTCAGTGGTCTGTTTATTTCCAGTAAAAGCTCTCACGAAGGTATCATTAAATTTCTTAGGTCTTTCAATCTACCTCAATTGATCAATAGGGCAATTGAGTAAACCTATTTATAATGACTACTGGAAACTGCTATAAACCAAATTTGGTATAAAGGAGTTATATGTATTGACCATTATTTTAACTTGTCTTATATATACACATACACACACACACACACACACACACACACAC
>NC_068982.1:178553996-178558835 GCF_001194135.2 Octopus bimaculoides | reverse complement strand
TATATATATATATATATATATATGCGTATTCTGTACCTTGTCTATTACATTATGGCATGGAATTTCTTATTTGGAAGTTTAAAGTTATTTAGCATTTCTTGTAACAAGTGTTATTAAACTTACTTTTCTATTTGTGAGAGACGCTTTAATTTTATTGAATGTCTAAACAGAAGTGAATTGACGTATGGTAACAGTTCCAGTTGCTCTGGTTTAAAATTCTATAGTGTATGATTTACTCTTAATTAGAGAAATTTATACTTAAATAATACTAATTAAGCATTTGTTCATTCGGTATCTGGAACATTAATTTGCAATTGCCATTTCTCGTACAATCACATGTTGCAATTGGACGTTTTTCCATTTATTTCTGAGAGGATTTATCTAGTTGGATCATGAAATAAACCAACAAAACAAGCGTTAAGTAAATGACACTTGATATTACTAAGTGCAATAATTTAATAGGGTCTTTTCACCCTAAAACCGAAATAAATTAAATGTTTACTGGAATCATGTTTAAAGAACATTATGACAATCCGAAAGATACAAAATATGCATCAAAATTACTTCCATTTCATGTAATATTGATTCTAGGTTACAAAAATACTAGTACAAACGTTTCGTTTAAGATTCTATATTTGTGAATACTCAAACGGATGAAAGAGAAAATTATGTAAATACACGTAAATGGCAGATAGCATAGGAAAATTGTCGAACTCGCACTTACACTCCAGGCAAACAAACCTGCTCTTTCTGAATTTCTGATTAGAGATGTTTTCAGAAGAAGCCACAAAAATGTAATGAAATAAAATGGCATTTAAATACAAGAGCTATCATAGTCGAGGAAACATTGTGTTTATAATCCTCTTTACATTTTGGATATCTATAAATATTTTCTCTTTTTTTTCTGATTAACAAGAAGGCTGTTGACGTAGCTCTGTGAATCGATATTTTAGAATACAAATTTAATGGAGAGTATAATGACGTTGCAAATAATCTGTTGTTGATGATTTATGAAAATATCCGTAATAGAGACAGTAGAAATTTTTGTTGAGAACATGCCTTTTGACAGATTAAAATATTCTAATGAATAGACAAAGCAAATCCTAAGGTATCGACAAATTGATATGTATAAATATTTGAATATGTGTTAGTATACATATTTAAATGCTATCTTTTCCCAAAATAAACATTAACACCTTTCTACTTCAATACCAATTCTTTGATTTGTGTCTACAAAGCATCTTTTATAAACGCTTTTGATTTATAATACACATATACAAATATATGTACTCATGCATTTACATAATATATAAAGTCATACATAAACATTCAAAAACACACTTATAGTAACACTTTTTCTCTTTTGCTCTCTACTTTTCTCACCGATTCTCGCAGGAATAGTGAGACTGAAAACAGATAAACAATGAGAGACACGCATGAAGATATAGACGTAGGGAGATTGAGGTATACTGGTAATGACGATGACAGTACAATTCTGTGACGTCAAACTTTATGCTCTATGTTTCTCTACACATTCTTTCTGAAATGTTGGAATATAAAAGAGATGGTGGAAAAATAATGGTGATGATGGCAGTGGTTTCAAAATTGAATAAACTTCACGTAAATAGTTTTGTTGCAAAATCTTTCTTGAGAGATTTAAGCACTGTATATGATTTCTGAAATGTGTGGCATAGTTTAAGCTCAAAATTCCTCTAATGTCTTTTTTTTTTTCAGGATTACAGTACATTCCAATTCGGAAAGACCACTGAGACTTTTAAGGTGCATTTCACTGCAAAAACTATCAGTCAATTATACGTCTGTATCAAAACCGTCGACAAAATACACTATTGCAGCCTTCTTTTGTACCAGGTGGAAGTAAATGTTTCTTCATTATTAAACAGTAACGTGTTGGGAAAGATTACCTATGTATATTTACAGTAATATTTATACATTATACAGGGCGGTAAAATGCTTAGCGGAATTTCGTCTGTATTTACGTTCTGAACTCAAATTTCGCTGAGATCGACATTGCCTTTTATCCTTTCGGGGTCGATAAAATTTGTATCAGTTGAGCATTTGGGTCGATCTAATCAACTTTTCTCCGCACCCCAGGCCGAAATTTGAAATCAATACAACAATGATCTCTAACTTCCGATCTGTGTGTATTTAGGAGGAATCCTAGTGCTTGCTTTCCATCTATCTACATGCATCTAATAACCAATTCATAGGTATCGTGAAGTGAAACAGTTCGTTGCAAACAACCACTTGAGTGAATGCTTCATGTCATATTGAATTTTATGCTAAATGTTATGAGTAAAAGATCCTCTTTATGACAACTTCAGTAAATAAACAGCTGGCTTATATCACTGTTTAAAAAAGCGTTGCTTTAAATTATTCTGAATGAAAAATATAACTTTTCCTCAGTTATTTAGTGAAATCTTTTAAAAAATTTATTTTGTCAATTATTTAATGAAATCTTTAAAAAATATTATAAGGATGCCTGCTTACAGGCGCTGGCAATGATGCGCTGAAGTGATCTGTTACATTAGTTTTCATTTACTTGCTTTATAACAGACTATGGTACTTCATAGCTGCCAATTTTTCGCGGTGATAAGAGCTTGGAATCGGCGATATCTAACATCATCGAGGGAGTCGCTGGAGTTCCACTTATAGACAATGGCCATTGCCTTCTCACCAGCCGTGTGATGATGTCCTTTGTTGACGTTTTACTCCTGAACACCTCCGCTTGTTCCTGAAATGCCTCGCTATCTTGAATAAGTTTGAAACCTGCCGTCTTCTCGATCTTAAAACTCTTGGATGTGGTATCGCACCCCAAGAAAGCATGCACAAAGAATATATCTGCAAACCTGGGCCCCAAGCTTATGCTTGATCGAATTAACACCCATGCATTTGACTTCTGCTCCTTTCTTTGGTTCAGGACGGAAGTGGATGTCATGTTTGTCTTTTGTAAGGTGCATGAGGAGAACAAGGCGGTCTGTGTCGTCTCCGACTAACACAGTTACTCTGTTCTCAGAGATTCTCACTGCAGTTTGGACAATAAGAGTATCTGCATCCCTTCTGGCACGGATAACTTCACAGCCTTCTTTGGCCAGGGCATCTCTCAAAACTTTAAGAAAGCGTTGTTTGTTTTCTTGGTTTGAGAGGCGTTCCATGGTGGATAACTGTCTTGGGTGGTCTCCGTCGTTTATCATTTGCTAACCAGACTGACTAGGACGTTTCTATCAGGAGATCTACCTTGGGTCTTTCCCTGTGTTTGAGCTTCTCTGGTAGAGCTTCATATTTGATATTAACAAGTTCATCACCAAGCGATATGAATTTTTTAATGCTGATGTGTTCTATTGCAGAGATCTCCTCTGCTGTCCCAGACACACGTTTTACTACTGAGGTACCATCACATTTGGGTGTTACAACTGCTAAAATACCCATTCCGTTGAATGTCCCAGAGTCGTCAAGAGTCCTAGTGTCATGATGCACGTTGTCGGCCTTCACAACCTTTATTACCCAGTGTGACTTTATTACCTATCTGTGAGTTTCTTGTTACAAAATACGCAATCTGCAATGATGACCCTGAAAAGAAAATAGTTGAATATTAATTTAAGCTTAAAGACAGACGTTATGGGAAAACCAACGTGTAGTTATGAATATTACTACCTATAACGTTGTCTTACATGCATCACAGACATTCCAACTTTAGAATCCAATACTTGGACATGCCATATCATACACACTTCTTATACGAATCGTATAGCTCATAAAATGCCAGTCAAGGGTTAAGGGTGGTGTGAGGCTACTCCTCGTAAGGGTATAGGGTAGCCCAAAATCTTTTGACAGACATTTCCATGTGAAAGATATACCAGTAAAACATAGGTTAGAACACCAAAAACGTCTTGATAGCTTCATAAGAAGTGTTGCTGTGCCTGTCTGTACTTTGGTCGTCTGAAATCCCAAACTTCACCCCTGAAAAACATTGTTCCACTCAAAAGATTTCGTGGGACTTTTAGTATATCATGAAGGGTACCCTACTGAGTAAATCCCAACAGATTTCGTTCCTGTTACAATTAGTGGTGGGCTCTGGGGAACATCAGCTAATTTGACTGGACTATAATTGCCAACATTTTCTGCAACACAAATGTTTTAAAGAAACTCTATCAATTTTTTTTTTTTTTTTATGGTATATGAAATTCACCTTGAAATCCTCAATCAAATTTTCTTCGCCCTCACTTCTTATTTCAACATCTTAAAATTTTTTAATCGAGTTCTCAGAAATTTGCCCTTTTTCGCTGTCTTAATCATCATCATCGTTGTCGTCGTCTCCATTATCATCTTGTTTTTCTTCTCTTTCTCTTCCTTTTTATTCGTACAAACTCTGACTCCTATTTAAAATAATCTATGCTTCTCAATTTAATTTTGCATATATTAAATCTCCAATACATTATAAATCACACCAACATGACATTTATAGATTACACTACATAACGCACAAGATGGACTCAAGCCGACATCTGCAAATACATAACAAGCCAGTATGTACAATGACGTAATTCACGCTCTAACCAAGTCAATTACCGTCTATATTTTGCTGACACTATGAATCTTTCTATTGTACGTATAAAGAAATTACACACTCTACTTAAATTATGTGCTCTTAATATGATTGCTTTCTGTATGATTAAGCAGAAAACATGCAGATTAGTGAATAATGAATGTGTGTGTGTGCATGTGTGTGTATGAGTGTGTGTATGTGTGTATGAGTGAGTGTGTGTGTGTGTGTGTGTGTGTGTGTGTGTGTGTGTGTGTGTGTGTGTGTGTGTGTGTGTG
>NC_068982.1:178551319-178552453 GCF_001194135.2 Octopus bimaculoides | reverse complement strand
ACACACACACACACACACACACACACACACACACACACACACACACACACAAACCCAAATATAGATAGATAGAGATATAGGTAGATAGACAGACAGACAGACAGATAGATAGATAGATAGATAGATAGATAGATAGATAGATAGATAGATAGATAAAGTGACGGAAGAACGTAGAACCAACATCTCAGAGCTGGGTCCAACTCTCTACAAGCAGAGGTTGTGTGCACTGTTGGTGACTTTATGTTAACTTTATATTTAAGAAACTATTTTATTTCACACATTTTAGTGATTTCTTCTAGAAATATTTGGAAATTTAATCAAAATATATAGAAATGTCTTTAAAAAAAGCAAATTATATCTCTTTGAATGATTACAGAGCTTCAAGAGTGTTTCTGTGATTGATGAGTGTTTCCGAATTGTTCTGTTCTATCTAGTTAAGTCTTCGCAAGTTTAGAAATTCAATTTGTGCGCTAATTCAAACTTTATAAAAACATACATAATAGTTTTTGTTGTTGATTTTTTTTTCAACAAACACTACGAACTTCATTGTGTTACAAGCCTTCTAGAAGCTAACAGAACAGACATTGGCATTTTCACAATTTTTATTATTTTTCGTTTAACAATTAGTTATTTATATACCTCTGATAATATGGAAATACGTTATTTAGACTGCTAGAAGCAATTCCACTCGTGATTTTTATCAACCACCAAGTATACAGAGAAGTATTAGGAATTATAGAAAACTTAAACAATAAATGCATTAACTTGACTCAAGGTGATCTCTTTAACTTAAAGTGAATCAAACACAAGTTACAAGCAAAAGTACAAGTATGTGTGCATGAGGGTGCGCGTATGTATGTATTTGAATCGGTGTGATGCATGCATATATCTGTGCGTATGTATATGTTGAGAAAATTATTTATTACCTCTGATACATTCTCCTCTTATATCCAATGAAAGATTTAATTTTGTGATAGAAATTTCTTACAGTTATCAGCCACACAGAACATTAATGTCGAGATCAAAAGCTAACAACATATTAATACGAAATTACTTATACTATATCCTAACTCTGAACTGGAGAGGCTAATAACACTTGGGTATGTATATATATATATATATAGTTATATATAT
>NC_068982.1:178550180-178551040 GCF_001194135.2 Octopus bimaculoides | reverse complement strand
ATATATATACATATACATATATATATACATATATGTGTGTATATAAAAACAGTATATTTAGACATATAACTGAAATGAAATAAACATAATGTATGAAAAACAGTTGAAATTCTTAATAAATATCGTTATTTAACGAACAAGAAGCACTTATAAATACTTTCATGAAACTTATCTATAGATAATGGAAAAAGTTGGAATGGTGGAATCAGTTTAAGTACATTTGTCTCAGACACCACTCGTCTAATACAGAAGTTTATTAATTAAAAATCTTAAATTTAATCAATTTATTGAAATGGATAGATAGATTGTCTAGAAGAGATAAGATACCTCTAAATTATTAACTATTTTTAAAGTCACTCTGAGAAGTGTCAGCTATGCATTTTATCAGGTGTTCTCGTCCCTTATTAAAATATTCTGTTAGCATTATCATTTGTGTTTGGTAAATGTACATGTTAAAGCTTCTTTTTATACGCGTGTGTGTATAGATAGATCGATAGATAAATAGATAGATAGAGAGAGAGAGAGAGAGAGAGAGAGAGAGAGAGAGAGAGAGAGAGAGAGAGAGAGAGATAATATACATATAGATATAGAAACATATGGTCAGTATTTTGTCAAATCATGCAAGTTAAACTTTCGTACACGTATAATGCGTGTTATAAAAAATAGAATAGATACAGATATGATACTGCGGGGTAACAGGAGTTACATAATGTTGAAATAAACACACAAAAAAACAAGGTAAAGGTATTTTGACAGCTTCATTACGCACGTTGTATATATATATATATATATATATATAAGCCCAGTACCTATTCTATGTGTGAATATATGTATTCACACATAAATACATATATACATAT
>NC_068982.1:178535387-178550158 GCF_001194135.2 Octopus bimaculoides | reverse complement strand
TATATATATATATATATATATATATATATATATTTATATATATATATATATATGTATACATATATACGACGAGCTTTTTTCAGTTTCCGTCTATCAAATCCACTCACAAAGGTATTGCTCGGCCCGAGGCTATAGTAGAAGACACCTGCGCAAGGTCCCACGCAGTAGGACTGAACCCGGAACCATGTAGTTAGGAAACAAGCTTCTTACCACACAGCCACGCCTATGTATGTATATACATGCATATATACGTACATATTTATGTATGCGTTTATATTTGTGTGTTTCTGTGTGTGTGTTCCACAAAAAAAAACAAGCATACTCCAGTCATTGACGTTCATAAACCAATACCTACTCAATTGGACATAGACATAGAAGCACAAGCAATAATCGGTACCGATCTACACACACACACACACACACACACACACACACGCGCGCGCGCGCGCGCGCACGCACACACGCACACACAAACACACCCAATCACATGCACACGCACAGAATGCACGCATACACGGGACGCGTTACGCATATACAATATCTGCCACAACATCACTGCCATATTTTAACTCGATATAGGAACTAACAAAACAGAATCACTTTCTTTCTCCCTCTTTTAATCCTTAATACTACTTTCTGAAAAGCATGAAACCGGACCTCAACCCTAACGAACATTATAACTACTAAGGGCATTTAAGACACCCTTAGTATATCCCCCTCCTTCAAATATTTCCCCTTTCAACACTTACACGTACACATGTACATTTACAGACACACACATGTACGCTTTCATACACGCGCACACACACACACACATGTACATGCACGCGCACTTGCTCACAGACACATACACACATGCAAACACACACGCGCAAGTATAAACGTATAGCAAGTATAAACGTATAGCAAGTATAAACGTATAGCAAGTATAAACGTATAGCAAGTATAAACGTATAGCAAGTATAAACCAGTATAAACGTCTAAACGCAGACACTAAGATATGCATACATCAATACACACAACACTCACATATACTATATTTGTCCTAAAACCACTGATATCGTTGCATTTCTTGTTCTTGCCAAGAGCAGAAAATTAGATCACACCCATAAGAAAAAAACAACCTTTCACTTCCATCAATTTTACTTTCCGGGGTCCTCTTAGATATACACGTAAGTGCCTCTCTATAGACCGCAAACAATTATATACCAGTATCCAACTAAATATCTTTTTGCTACCTTACCATTTTGTAGCTTTTCCATAAATTCAGGCTAAGTGTATGATGTATGTTTTACTATTGATATTAGTACAAAATTGCTTCTTCACTATATTAACTATAATGCTTGTCGAGACTTGATGGTTGGTGTAAACATGATGGTTCATATTGGTGCAATGTTCCTTCTCGATTATATTCAACTATGATGCGTCATAATTGAAATCCGTCTTTTCATTTCAGATCTTAAAAGAAAATGTTTTAAAATCTTCTTAAGAAAACGCGCTTTTACAGAGACATTGATTCCTTTCATCTTCCGGTGTACAGCCTGTAGCTTGGTAGCAAACTTGTGATTAATACTGGCTCATTGAAGTAGTATTTTCTGATAATGGAGTTTTTCATGCTTTGAAATTATTAATTTCCCCTCGAGAGTATGAAGTGTAGAATCTCCATACATTTTATTCAGATCTCTCCATGCAATGTAGTTGGCGTGTTATGAATTTGTCGTTCACATTATATATAGTGACGGTATGCATATGTCGATTTTGCGGCGTTGCAGGCTCTTGAAATGTTTTAGTTTTCTTACCCGGCTAGACTGATTATGTTGATATGCAAACACTTTTCTTAGCGTGATAGCAAGCTTATACGGGGAAACACTGGTTCTCCGACATGTTATCACGTTTTCATATATTGTACTCTGATATTGTCAAGAGCTTTTATCATGTCCATAGTTATACTTTTCTTACTCTCATAAAAAAATAGTCTCTTTGCCGACGATAGCTATGGAAATTGAAATGATTTTTCTAACACTGCGAATTTAAATCGTGTCAATTTGTATGTATTTTAAAGTAATCTCTAGTTTTATATAGAAGCATATATATGAAGAACTGTTGCTATTCTAAAGTCTCATGTATACGCTGACTGAGT
Source organism: Octopus bimaculoides (assembly GCF_001194135.2). NCBI lineage: Eukaryota > Metazoa > Mollusca > Cephalopoda > Octopoda > Octopodidae > Octopus > Octopus bimaculoides. Next base: position 178,548,018 of record NC_068982.1, on the reverse strand, counting down.
ATATTTGCGCTCGGATATGTTCTAAACTTGACCATCAATATTTTCCTTTGAAGAACACTGTAAATAAAGTATTGTTTTGTCAACTGTATTTTGCTAATAAGAACATTTTGTTATCTATGACTACATTATCTAACATGTCATTTTCATCTTAAAACGATACAATACTATTTTCGAGTGGTTCAGCTGTTATCTCTAGCAGTTCAAACCATCATATAGATTCTTCATCCTATGATAAGGATGACGGTGCCATTATCTTCTGTGGCAACTTTTACTTAGTTTTATGATATATTTTGCAAATTGACCCGCATCATAGGATCCTAGGGCAATAATTGCTGTACGTAATAGACATTGTTCAAAGAACATTATATTCATTTAGTCAATGCTGTTTGACGGGGTAGTTTAAAACATGGTGTGTGTGTTCCCAATAATTTTTTAATCATTTCTGATAGCTAACTGAATAGACCATAATGTAAATTCTATGTAGAATACTTTTAAAGTCTTCCTGCTGGTGTATGACACTTCTGTTGAGCCTGAAATATGTATCGGTGTGGTTATCATTGTCACTGGGGGTCATCAAAATGAAATTCCATGTTATTACCATGTATTTTGTATTCAATGGTCTAAATAACGCTTAGTTGTGGGTAAAACGTGTTCCTATTCATAACAGAACAAAGCCAGTTACGCATCTAAACTACTTCAGCTTCGAATAATTGAACATGAAACTCTCGCCAAAACCACATCTTTAGTTGTTATCAATGCTTGCTTGCCTGCACTTGACAGCACCATCATTATTTATTCATATTATCATTTCAAAGTATTTATGTATCCCTATGAAGAAGAAACTAGAGAAACAAAATTACGATGCTAGAATTTAGATAACGGAAAAAGCACAGTGCAGAGTAATATGTGGAACTTCAGATTTGTCGTATACTTTTACTGTTCCACGTACATATTTTAGTTGGAAAATGCGTGGTAGCTTGTAATATGCATGTAACAGAAAACTCTAAACGGATAAGGGTTTAGATATTTACCAACGTAACCAAGCGCATGGGCCATTCGTCACTGGCAATAAGGAAATAACGTAGCTTCTAGTATATCAATAAATATAGACGGATAGACAAACAGACAAACACATATCATAGGTATGGGTGTAGGGATAATACATAATCATCGTGTACCGATGTATATCGCTAATTTATGTAGAGTTAAATGTATGCATACGTATGTATATATGCATAAATACGCGTTCTATATATACATGTGTGTGTGTGTGTGTGTGTGTGTGTGTGTGTGTGTGTGTGTGTGTGTGTGTGTGTGTGTGTGTGTGTGTGTGTGTGTGTGTGTGTGTGTGTGCGTTATGGCGAGAGTCATTGACACCCCTGTGGGATTGGGAGAAATGGACTAGCTGAACTCTTATAGAAAGTAGCGTATGGGTTGAGATGAGAGAAGACGTTGAGTTCGTTGAGAATTTGCATTTATTGAAGTAGCCTATTTATTGAAGTGTGTCTAGTGGAGTAATTTAAAGTACGTCGCGTCGTGTGAAGGCAGTTGTGTTTATCCTCGTTTCGTGAAATCTGGATATGCAACGTATAGAAGAATATAAAAAAATTAAGTCATGCGGGTTGTCTATCAAGACCGATTTCAAAAAATGCGGAACCATTCGAAGATACTGTGATTGCCGTTTTGCGAGCGGAAAATTAAATATAAAATATTTTGTGCGTGAACTGCTAGTTACGTTACCAGACATAAAATCAAAATCGGAGAGCGATAAACACTGGAGACTAAAGAAAACAAAAACATGTGCAACACAAATGCGAACCATTTCTCACTGTGTGATAATGTGTTGATGTATGCACAAAGAGCCGTAGTGCCAGTCGTACTACAACAGTGTTTATTAAAGGATTTCGAGAATGAAATCATTAATGAATAAGAGAACTAAAGTTACATATATTGGCGTACATTGAAGTGCCGGTGAATTCCTGCACAGGCTGTGCCCCTCCAAACAAGTCACCACCGGTAAAATTCCAACCGTGGCCTAAAACCGACAGTCCATAGAACATGCTTCATATAGATTTTGCTAGACCAATAAATGGTGTGTATTACCTGATTGTAGTAGATAGTTATACTAAGTGGCCGAAATATGTAGATGTAGGAAACCAACCTCAAAGGTAACAATAGAATTTCTTCATGAACGTCTTGCAAGATATGGTGTCCCGGACGCCGTAGTATCAGATAACGGTATGCAGTGTATGAGGAGTTTTAACATTTTTGCAATATGTACACAATTGAACACATCCCTACTACGCCATATCACCCAAAATCAAGAAAGAAAAGATACTCATGGAATGCCCTACTACACCTTTGATGTTCAAGCACCACAAGAAGTTGAACCTAAGCGTAGCAGTACAAGAAAGAGGAAACAAACGGAAGAAATATTAAACTTCCCTAGGAAGTAAATCTGAAAGGTTGAGATGATGTGACGAGAGTCATTGTGAAATCTATATATCCAACGTATAGAAGGATATTAAAATATATAAATAATAAAGGTGGTTAGACGCAATATAAAACCAAAAACGAAGAATTCAATTGTCACTAATAGTGACTGATGGTGCATTGTAGCACCTACATTGCTAGAAATAAGAGTCAAAGACTCTTATAGCCACAAACATAGCACAAGTCTATGTACTGAGAAAGAGTAAACGGCTCGATAGCGAGGGTACTAAATTGGCAAGTCAATTTCGCTTGAAATTAAAGCTCATCAGTAGTACTATATATATATAATATGTTAAGGTAAGATCCAAAGATCCAGATGTAGTACGCTAGTAAGCTTCGAGCAGTCTGTTGAAGGTATAAAAAACAACTTTCTGGAACAATTGAGATTTATTGGTGTAGAAGGTTATAGATTTTTCCCGTCTCGAAGTACGATAAACTAAAAAATTAATTTATAGTTCACGTTTAGTAATTGGGGTTGCTATGTATATGAATAAAAATCAAAATTTAGGGAATGGAGCAAGTAAAATCCAAGTTAAATATGTTTCCTAACTAGCAGAACCTCGGAAGTAGTAATTATTTGAGGTGTACTCCACTAGCTATTTATCAGGCCGAAGATACCTTAGTTAAATGAAGCTTATACTGTTATTAAGGGATTCCAGGTTAACATCAGGAAGTTTGATCGAAAATGAGTGGAAAGCACAGAGTGAGAGAACAAAAAACAAAAAGCATAGTTGTGAAGAAATAAAATATGGGTGCAGCAAAATATCTAAAGTTGTTAAGAAAGAGAATCACAGTACAGAAAAGGAGAGGGTGAAGAGTAGGGGAAAAATTGGTAACATTAAAGGTGGTTAGGGGAAGGTCTTTGTGAGTATACGCTGGAGTCATTTACTATGTCAACTGTAAATAAATATATATAAATAGATATATATATATATATATATATATATATATATATATATATATATATATATATATATATATATATATATATACTGTGACACCTTGTATATACATGATAGCATCTAATTTTGACGGTCAGGTATTTCAATTGACTTAGTATTCTTGTGCATATCTAGAGAAGGAATCACGGTAGGCCTGAAACAATGCTTATATGGTGTTGGCTTTTTATATTTCTCCTTCCTGTAAGCTATTTTAATGAAGATTAAAGTATATAATTGTATTCATAAAGTTTACCATTCTGATGATCGCAGTTTTTCTCTGAGTTCTGTAAATAATAAATATGTTCATAAGTTTGAAATGCGTGTACGCTTTAAGCATAATATAATGAATCTACAGTGATCTGTCATCTCCTCAAAGCTGCGTGATTCAATAAACAACTATATTTGAAACTTTATTCTCATTTATGTAAGATATAATTACATCTGAAATTCCTCTAGCTTATTTTAAAAATTCATTTCACTAATTCTGACTGTATACGCCTCGGGATCTCGCTTCTGAGGATTCAAATTTATTCCATTGACAGCTAAGTGCGCTTTTCAATGTGAAAGCTCATTTCTAACATCATTACTTATGGTTGCCTTATTAGCTATAATTTATTAACTTATTAACTTATTAGTAAATTATATGCAGAGTTGCAAATAAGATGTGTTATTCACTAAAATACATCAACTATAGTTCTATGGAAGAAAGTGACAATTAATAGTGAAGTCACGAAACAAAGAAACTAAAGAATTGGTTCCAAATAATTCTTAAGTTTAATAATGAAATTTATTAACTTTCTAGAATATACATGCGCCCGTTAATCAGACGGATAACATGTACAAAGATTAAAATATTTATATACCAGTTATGCTACAGGGTACCACCATATCTGGCGGTGATAAAACTATTATGTTGAATCTATATTTTCATTAAGACTTCCAATTATTATTTAATTTTCATCTTAGTGGAAATTGAGTTGTAAATTAATTAAATATTCACCTAAATAGGAATTGAACATGTTAGTACTATTCCAGTGTTCTTTTAGTTATATTTTGAAGCAAGTACCCAAAATAGTTCAAGCTGGAAATTCCTTGTCAATAATATTTCTTTTAAATTGAACCGATTCCAGTTTTACATAGTAGTTGAAAAATAAACCTGATTTTCAGGGTGAGGATATGTTTGTTGGAATCGATTATTTCCTATGGAAATTCGAGACAAAACTGCTACTAATCTGCACTGAACATTGTCTTCATTAGTTTTGATTATTGACTTCGTCAATGTTATTATGGCTGATTAATTTCCCTTGATCATTACCATTGATTTATTGGTCGGGATCGGAATAGCCAGCATTTTTTTTCGTATTGATTTTTACAGTTGATTAGTTCTTTGGATAATTGTATTTGAAAGTTTTGTGATAACGACTACAAGTAACATTTTCTTCAGATGTTTGAAATGCAACATTTTCCTTGGAGAATACGTACAGACAGGCTAAATCTTCCACATTGAATTTTTTGCAACCAAATTCCTTAAATCATGAGATATGTTATCACCTCATTAATTATGGAAAATATTTAAGTTTCATAGTTAATAGTTAAATATTATTCATGACTTAATGTCACTCATAATATGGATTTCCAGCATTAGCATTAGGCCACACCACAGTGGGTCAGAGATAATGCTGATAATACGTTGTATACACTGAGTGAGAAGAGACATGTTGCAATTTGACCGCATAACTTTATAAACATTACGTCTATCCGATACAAAGCCAAACACTTTCCAGAATAAAAAAGATATAAATGAAAGGTCTCAATGCTGAAAAGCCTTATAGACATACCGAACACGAACACGGGTTAACTTTAGAAAATGGTATTCTTTACAACAGAGACTTTATCTCACCTAAAGTATCCAGGAAGCTAATTACTGAGCATTCAATTTCCCTTTCACATTTGTTTTATGAAGCTTCTTCATTTGAAATACGTGTACTTATTATTATATGTTAGTGAACTATTTACCTCATAAACCCAACAATCATTAACAAGATTAACAAGTTCTGGGCAGGTCTGATTTTGGCTGCATAAAGTAATGTTTAACCACAAATAATTACAAAAACAACGTAGCTAATTTCAAGCGTAGAATTTGCATTTAGTACAGTAAGAAAGTTTAGCATTTTATTTCCGACTGCCCAGTCCTTGTCAACTTCGAATATATTCACAGCTATGATCGAATCAGCAGTTAAGTCTACTGGGATATGTGGCAACACATCGACGTGAAAACGAATAAGAAATGATATAAATTATATAAGATACGTGACAACTATGTGATAGCAATTGTCTGGAGCATGTCTGTCTAGATTGATCAGATCAAAAGGAAACTGTCAAGATATAATTATCAAGGGTAATCTCCGCTGATTGAAGTTTTTCAACCCGTTATATTACTTAAATTGCATACATTAGACTATATCATATTTATAATTACTCAGGACTGGAACGAAAATGTCGCCTCTCTAGTAGATATCATCTCGATTTCTTCTGACCAAGACATGACACGGAACGACATGAAAAATGAATCAAATATAGTGAAACCATGTATAGTGAAAATGAAATAAACAAGACGTATAATATAAAATTAAAGATAGCACTAAATATGATAAAAATATAAAACAACATACCAATCTTCATAACTTTACACACATCCCAAGTCATAGATCTTCTATGCACAACACATTCTATAAGACACTTTTAGTTCATTAGCATAACTCATACAATACACTCTCTGCAAATAACAGCTACCCAATACGAAACCTTCCTGTTGAAAGAACACAACTCAAACCACTTATACTCTGCGCACTTATACTAGATTGATCAGATCAAAAGGAAACTATCAGGATATAATTATCAAGGGTATTCTCCGCTGATATCCCAGTAGACTTAACTGCTGATTCGATCACCGCATCAAGGTGGTTGCTGGCAGAATCGTTAGTACACCGGACGAAATGAGTTCAAATTCCGCCACGGTCGATTTTGCCTTTTGTCTTTTCGGAGTCGATAAAATATGTACCAGTTGAGTACTGGGGTCGATGTAATCGACTTACCTCTCTTTCGAGATTGCTGACATTGTGTCAAAATTTGCAACCGATATTCAACCGCGTCATAGGATATGTGTTATTCATAAAAGATCTATGTTTTGGGCTGTGTGTAAAGTTATGAACCTTGATATGATTTTTATCATATTTAGTGTTCTAAGTATCATTGATGCTACCTTTAATTTTATATTCTAGATCCTGATTATTTCATTTTCACTATACTTGATTTCACTATATTTGATTAATTTTTCATTAGGTTTCATATATTTTACCCCAGTGTCACTTTGATGGCATGCGCTACTCTCTCACTCAGTGATGATGATGATGATGATGACGATGACGACGACGGGGACGATGATAACGATTGTGACGATACCTACTCTTTCTAATTTGAGCACAATGCCAGTAATTTTAGTGGGAGGTGGTTAGTCGAATTCAACGACTCCAGTACTTTATTGGTACTTTGTTTTGTCAATCCTGAAAGGATGAAATGCAAAGTTGACACGTCGACATTTGAACAAAAAACGTAAATAACAGGAAGAAATTCTACTAAGCCTTTTGTCCGACATGCTAACGATTCTGCCAGTTCGCTGTCTAAACAACAACAATAATAATAATAATAATAATAAGTTGGAATAGAATGCCCTGTAGACCTCCTACAGAAACTTTGTCTCTTAGAGACAGCAATAATTATCCGGAGGGTTCTAAGACACTTGAAAGATTACTGAAAACTTGTGGATACCTAAGGTTTATAAGTAGTAACCCGCTACCCACATAAATCCTACCAGGAATAAGACAGAACCTGAGTCAAACAAAATAGAGATAAAACAATTGAAAATCCCCTGGTAAAGATAGGGTGCCGAATATCCGACTCGCATCGCTCCCATGCACACACGAAAAGTTATTTCAGCTATTCAATGAAATTATGAGAGATCCTAAGAAAACACCTAATTGGTTAACAAGTGGTTAACAAGTGGTTAACAAGTGGTTATTCTTACCTACTTCCAAAGAATAATGAAACCAAATTTCCCCAAATCCATCGGCCCATAACCTGTCTATCTGCCACGTATAAAATTTTAACATCCTTCCTCGTGGAGAAAACATACCCATTTATGGATCAGAACGATATTTTCCCCATTGATCAAAAAGATCAACACTTAATTAATCGCATGATCCTTGAGAACTCTCATAACAAATGCATAAATTTGAGTTCCGCACAGAATGATTATAAAGAGGCCTTTGACAGCATACCGCATTCATAGATCTTAAAATCGCTAGACATCTTTAAAATTTCTCCAGTAATTTCAAACTTCCTGAAGCACATGTCAGTCAGGAATACGAACTTCCAGCTATACCACTCTAATCGAGTACTGACTTCAAACAGTATTAATATCAACTGTGGCATTTTCCAAGATGACATACTTTCACCTATAAATTAAATACTTTGTATCCAACACTTTTCCGCATCATTCTAACCGTGTGGTAATTTTATGCTTCCACAGTTTATACTCCCTTCTTTCTTCATAATTAGCACTGCGCATTTATTCACCCTAAACTGTATTCCAATATCTCTTTGCATAAACTTGAATTCCAGAGAATCCAAGTTTTTCTCGGTGTTTGTTTATAGTTTGATGTCATCCATATAAAGTGATTTATTCTCATCTTGGTTCTCGTAAACTCAAAAGCTGGCCTGAATTTTCTCAGTAATCTTATCAGAGAGACTAATGCAATGACGAAGAATAGCAGAGGCAGTAAGTCTCCCTGGGAAATGCTCCTGTGTGTTTTCACATTTCCTGGAGTTTCCTTTGCATCAGTATTTTACTTCGCACGCTCTCCTTGCTTATTCCAAAAAGCTGTTTATCTTTTCATTGACTCAGAGCGTATTCAGGCACCCCTGCAGGTTAAAACATCGGTGAGCCTTCCTGTAATCCATCCTGCCAACATTGACCCCCTCATTTTATATCTTACTATCTATAGCAAACCAGCAGCTATCAACACCACCACCACCACTACACCTTGACTTCTTTCTAAAACACTTTTGTTCCTCTGACAATAAATTCTTGTTTTCCAGAAAATCATATATTTCATCTGCTGTAAATAACTTCCAGAGTAACAAGTAATAGGTCTGTAATTGCCGACTTCCCCTCCCTTTTCTTTGTGCTTTCGACAGTTTCATACGGGCTTCTGCTACCCAACGACCTGCAACGCCATATTTCTGAGCCGTATGCAATGTTGATGCTTATTGTATGGAAAAGTGTTTGTGTGTCACTTCAACTTTGTTTTGTTGTGGACGTTTTCTCAGTTGATTCTAGTGTTAAGTTAAGGCTTTATTTGTTTGATGTGGGGTGTTATTTTAGATTGTGGTTATTCGTTAGTTAATGTGTTGAGCTTTGTGTTGTAGGTTGTATGATTTGGGATTTATTATTGCGAGGTAACTATTTTGAATGCGAGTTTTGTTTTTTTTGTAAGTTGTTGATGGTGTCTTGTGTTGTTCTATGCTATCGGGTTTCGATTACGTAAAAATATGTGCTGTTATTTTATTGCGTCATTGGTGTGTGAGTGCTGCATGAATTGTGTTATATTACTGAGTCGTTATTGTGTAGAGAACGTGTGTTATGCGAGTTGTGCTATTAGAAGGTGATGAGGTTATTGTATACTATATTTGCTTTGTGGTTGACTTAGAGTATATAATCTTGATTTATGAAATGCTATTGTTGTTTTGTCGTATTCCCATACCAACCCTGATGAAGTATAGTAATGGTCGAAAGTATTCAAGCAATACACGTTCAATTTCTTTGTCAGACATAGTATATCTAGGATTTAATAATTCCAGCTGTTCTTTCATTACGATGGCAATGCTTTTTGCAGATAGTGACTTCGTAGAATAGTGTCATCTAAGTTGTTGATAAAGTGTATTGCTTGATTTACGCTATTGAATTTTAAAGTGGGTTGATAGTATGTAGGAATTCCTCACTGGGAAAACTTTGGAAATAGTTTAAGTTTAAAGTTTCGGTATAACTTTTATGATTTATGTTCCAGTTGCTCTTTGTTATGCTTGGAGAAGTGACTTTAAATGGAACTATTTTCCTTTCTTATACGATATTGTTATTTTAATTTCAAGATCTCATTAGTTTGATACATGTTACATGTTTGAGTTCTTTTCATGTTAAAATGGAAGGAAATATCTGTCAGAATACGAGGACTTTTATTTCTATTTTCACTTACAACTGTTCAATTTACTCACATATCCTTGTCTTTCTTGAAAAGCATGTTTTCGATAATTGCATCCAGGTCAATGCTTCTTGCAGCATCTCCTCCCACTTTTCTTGTTGGGGGTAGGATACTGCTCAAAATACAAAGCTGCCTATTCGGCCATATCTGTATTTGTTCTGGATATATTATAAGTTTGCAAGGACTGGACGATCAGAAATAATGCTAGCGATTGTTTTCTTTGTGTTGATTCCAGTAAAAAAATATATTTTACTATTACAGTCTGCTTTAAGGCGACGATCTGGCAGAGCCGTTAGCACGGCTTTCATCCTTTCGGGGTCGATAAATTAAGTACCAATGAAACACTGGGATCGATGTAATCAACTACTTCCCTCCCCCACAAATCTGAAGGCCTGTGCCTCCAGTAGAAAGGATTATTAATCTGCTTTAAGGAAGCGACTGGCAGAATCATTAGCACACCGAGAAAAATGCTTAGAGGCATTTCGTCCATCTTTACCTTCTGAGCCCAAATTCCACCTAGGTCGACTGTACCTTTCATCCTTTCAAGGTCGATAAAATATGTACCAGTTTGAGCACAAGAGTCGATGTAATCGACTTCCTCACCGAAATTTGCTGGCCTTGTGCCAAAATTTGAAACTATTAGTATATTCTGTTTTTGGATTAAACGAGCTAAATATTTCTGCACATCGTGTGCAACTAAAGTCAGACATTCAGTTTCTTCTTTTTATTTCAGTAATTTTCCCTCGTAGGATATATTGCTGACTTATTGCAGTTCTGTAGAGTCTTGCAAAGAAGTATTTTTTCACTCCAGTGTTTCTGTAGTAAATGCTGGAGTTCCATTTATTTTTTAGTCGTTTGTTTATTGCTATTTTACTTATTCTATTACTTTTCTTATGTAATCAGCTCCTAGTTTGTTATCTATTCTTTCTTTAAATATAGCTTTTCAAGTTGCATTTTCATTTCAGTGTCTGGATTTAATTTACTGTTCTCAGTTTAGTTAATTTGTTTACTTTTATAGAAGATTTGGTCCATTAATCTAGTTCAATACAGAGCAATGTCTGGCTGAATTCATAAGCAAATTTTAGTAGATTTTCCAGTCAAATATTGTTCCTTGTCAAAAGTTTTAAGCATACATCATAAAGATAATGCTTTAGAATTTTTGCAACATTTATAAACATTTTTGGTTTAATGATTTTCTTAATAGGGTTTGAATAAGTGTAGAGAAAATAGGAAGCCCTCCGGCTAGCTTTCTCTTTTGAGATATTGAGTTAGTTTTAATCATTATTCTCTTTGCTTTCTAGTAAAAGGCTTGCTTTTCATTTTGAAATGGTATAGTCGATATACAATTTTAGAACTGGAACTGTTTTATTTATATAGAGTGACTCCAGTATCGATTGCCTCTCTATAATCAATCGATGTCATGCTACGATTTGTTATCCTCTTGATGTTGTCTATATTGTTATTGTTGTTGTCATCTCATTACCGTGATTATAGTCACCATCATCATCATCACTATCATCATCATCATAATTATCATCATCTTCATTAGCAGTAATCATTAGTATTAAAGCTTTTCTTGTCACTTTTATGTTTGTTTATATCTCAACAATCTTTTGTTTTAAGCAATAGAATACGAAATAATTATTAATTGTCTCGGCATTCATGATTTTTAAACTATCTGGTTCCTCTGCAATGAAACTTGTTTCATAGATCGTTAGGTTTTCTTCGTCAATTACATAATGTATTGGTTTGTTTAGTGATATCGATTTTATTAATTATTTTTATCACCCACGTTTCATTCTCAAAAGCCATTCGAAATAAGCATTGTCAGCTATGAGGAATAAGGTTGATTGACTCACTACAATTGAAATGTTTCACAAATATTTGTTTAACATATTTCACACATAGTCGTATTGTTTGCAGCATCTTTTCAATTATGGTTCCTTTATCAGAACTTTTACAAATAATGAAGCATTCTTATACTGTTTTGTTTCAAACATAACAGCTGTCAACAAACAGTTTGATTTGACGATAATTATTCTAAGTTTGAAAGCGATCATGAATCCTTTGAATCTTATCCGACAGGAAAAGGAAACTTGAAGCAATAAAGTAACAGTGTCTGTGCTTGTTATACATCTAAGATAATCTGACGCTAGCAATGAAACAAAATCACGGAATAGCATTTGTTTTGAAAATAAGAAGAATACTTGAAACCTTTCACGAAACTGTACGAATTATTTAACTGTATCATGGAATTAGAAAGATCTCTAGCTTTTGAAGATCCTTCAAAGCCTTGATCATAATGTTTATCTGATGTCCTTGTTTATCTGATGTCCTCTTATAATTTGATAATTGGAGTCTTTCAAATAGAAGAACATATAGATCTGGAAATAAAGCTGGAAGTAGAATTTGCTGAATGAAATGTGCTATAACGAATTTCCGGTTAATCTCAGAAGTATTCTAGAATTAGGTTAAACGAAAATCTGAAGAATTGGTGTGTTATATATTTCAGTAGCAGGCTTCAGTAAGAATAAATTATGAACTCAGTGCCATATCAAATAATTTTCACAAGTCTTATCCTGGACAGGATTGAAAGAAAGACGTCGTATATGTATGTGTATATATCTGTATGTGTGTGTGTCGTTGTGTCTGTGTTTTCGCTCACCGCCGCTTGACAAGCGGTGTTGATGCGTTTACGTACATGTAACTTAGCGGTTCGGCACAAGATAGAATAAGTACCAGGCTTTAAAAAATCCTAGGTCGATATTTTTCGACTAAAACCCTTCAAAGCCGGTGTCCCAGCATGGCTGCAGTCAAATGACTGAAACAAGTAAAAGATAAAAAATACGATGAGACTTCCACTGTGCTATACACACACAC
>NC_068982.1:178534625-178535038 GCF_001194135.2 Octopus bimaculoides | reverse complement strand
TATATATATATATATATATATATATATATATATATGCTGAGACCCCCTTCGGTCATGACTGACCATGGGATTGCACCTAGATAGTTCCCCTCTGAGGCACAAGTCCGGGCAAGGTCGTTTATGGAAGACGAGCAGTCGCCCATGCATACCAGCGATGTTAGCCAAGAGAAAGGTAAAGGCCGATACAGCTTGGCACCTGTGACGTCGTACCTCGTCTGCAGCTGGATGAACTGGAGCAATGTGAAATAAAGTGTCTTGCTCAAGAACACACCACGCAGCCCAGTCCGGGATTCGAACTCACAACCTGACAATCGTAAGCTCGACGTTCTAACCCCTGAGTCATGCGCCTTCACATATTACACACACACACACACACACAGACACACACACACACACACACACACACACACACA
>NC_068982.1:178524350-178534264 GCF_001194135.2 Octopus bimaculoides | reverse complement strand
TGTGTGTGTGTGTGTGTGTGTGTGTGTGTGTGTGTGTGTGTGTGTGTGTGTGTGTGTGTGTGTGTCAAGATTAGAAATGGATATAATGACGAATTATAATTTAGTGATAGGAAATATATAAATTTTGATTTTTTTTATATTTGGATAGCTAGTTATATTATGAGAAAAATAGAATTTACTCTGACCAAGAAGTATTTTTCATAGAATCAATATTGGATTCTGATTTTCCACAAAGTTTCTTTGTTTTTCAAAGAACCAGAACAGTCTTTCTCTTCTATAATTGGATATGGTTACTCACCTGTGTATCGCATTAAATCATATTGTGCATTGACGAAATAACGTGCTTACATTTGATCCAGACATTATTATAAATAATGAAAAATTTATTAGCCTACATATATTTTTAACCCTCATAGAAAATTTTATGAAACTATTCAGACAAGTTTTCCCCAATAAAACTGAATTTCTATTTTGGGGGATAAAATTACTTTAATCTGCCGGTGTCTCAACTATTAGGAAATCTAAATTCTTTCAGCTATGAAATTATGTGCTGAACTAGTTTGAAATTAGGAACTTCGTAAAGGATAAAAAAAAATCCTTTAATACAAACCAAAACAGACGCTCTGTTCTTCATAAAGAAATTCGATCAAAAATATCAATAACTTTATTTTCCCTAAGGGCCATTTATTCTGAAAGACATTCTCAGAAAATATTGATTTTTTCCTTCCATGCTATAGTAACAATGGAGAGATCAATAAACAAAGAAAAATAGGTTTTTGCTATTTAATTATTTTATATCCTCTTTTTCCCCACTTAGTATTCTCTCTCTCTCTCTCTCTCTCCCTCTCTCTCTCTCTCTCTCTCTCTCTCTCTCTCTCTCTTTTGTATACAATTCTTATTACTGGTGCGTGTTTTCACTGTCTAACTGAGTACAGTGTTCAAGTGCCTCAGGCAGTTGCTGTTTGCTTTGCTTCCTTTTTTTAAAAAAATTGTTTACTGTTATTTGTTATATTGAATGTTCTCTACATGAAATATGTGTAGTACCTAGTAGTGCAACTTTTTTTTCTATGATATAAATTCTCACATCTATGTTCCTTTTTATCATTTGCATTGCACCTGTTATTTTATTCACTATCTCAGTTCACCATACTTCTTATCCTATCATTCTGACTATATCTATTTCCATGTCGTAATTTGGATAATTTCTCCAATATTTTTATATAGATGTATTTCTATCATGATTTGAAATACCTATTAGCAAAACTTTTTCTACAGCAGATTAAGAATATGTGGTCGCTTTACGTGTGTTATTATTAATTTTATGTCATGTGAATTGCGTCACTGTGTATAAGGTCAGGAATTATGGTTATCTATTTTCCTGCAATTTTTGACGTATTCTCAAGACATTATTTCGAGGATTGTGTAAGTTTTTGAAACCAACAATATGGATATTTATATTTCTCACACTTTAGATATTTTGTCCATTATATTCTCTGCTGTTAGAATACATATTTCGGTTAAGAGACATTTCTTTTCCTGATTATATTTCCCTATAGTAAACGACACAGCAGACACATATAAAACTTCAAAGATACTATCAATTATTTCCTTGAAAAATAAATTTAATAATTGAATGAGCCTTTTGATATCTCTTGTGGTATGTCTTCACAATCTCTTTTCTTTCAGTATTTCATAATGCCACCATAATTTCCATTATATTCACTAAACTGTAATTGATTGTTTTTTCACCAACTTGTAGATATTTCTAGTTACATTTTTAATTCTGCTTCATTATATATTATGTTGCTCTGCAGTCAAAACATCTTAGGTCACAGATTTGAGTACTGCGCTTCTCAACAAGGCTGTGTATGTTCTCAGTCAGCGTTATTTATATCTGATCTGGTCATAGAGAGAGAAAGACTATTTAGTTCTTAAATAGTCCTTGCTTTGTTTCTCCGTTCTCCTTGCTATTGTGTCAGACTCAGTATTTGAATTATATTTGCTGGCTTTCCAGGAGAGAGGCGGCAGTGTTTTGTTTTGTTCATCTTTTAGAAACAATTTTTATTATTGTAGTTACGCAATAGATACTTTATAACAACGGTCTATTTGAAGAAGGAACTGTACCTCCTCTTATATGTAGTAAGGATAATCTTTCTACATAAGTACTTATTGGTGGGGGCTTCGTTTTGTTAAATCACTCAGCTTCAGCTGAGAATAGTATAACTACTTCACTTACTACAGGAACAACGAGAATGTTGATTCTCTTTCGCATTTAACTCTGCTGTAAGTATTACTCCAATGTGTTTATTATATTACTTCCTAATTTATATAGGATGGTATGAAACATGAAAATATATTTAAAAGCAAAACGTAATACATTATACAGCCATCGAATGTAGTTATGTAGAATACTAATATTTATGTAGTATAGATGAGTGTTTGTGCAGTTACGAAGTTTGCTTCACAATCATATAGTTTCGAAATCTATTCAAAGATTGAACTCCAAATAAAAGCATTGACAAACTACCTCTGAAATGAGGCAAAATTTCTTTGTGGACGGTTCCCACAATGCATAGGCGTGTACTTATTCATTAAATATAATGTGTATACTTTGTACGAGTAATCTTCTATAAAACAGAAAAGTGTGTTAGAATATCACTATTATAACACATTAGATTTCATAGCTTATAGTATATTTATTGGCTTTAAAACATATTCATATATAATCTACATATTTATATCTGTTTCCATTTTTAATTACACACTTTACAAACATGTGGGATATATTCAGTTCTTGGCAGTAAAAGTTGGGCTTTAATATGGTAAATTGATTAACTGTGTTTAAAAATCTGCGGGTCTGTGAATCAGTTATAAAGCAACTGAAAACTTTATTTGCATTTAATCTTGATAATCGATCAAGTTGGGACCATTAACTTGTTGTTCGATTTGATGTTAAAAAGTCGTTATCTCTCATTAATCTTAATTACCAATCGCTATTTACTCATTTCAACTGCATAAAGTTGTACAGTAGAAAAACACTGAACAATGCTTCAATAGTAGTTGTATAAACTCAAATATAGAGCTTATGAATAAGAAAACTATTAAAATACTCACTCTAAATGGTATTCTATCCATAGATGTGTCACTTGCAACGAAGTGAGTTGATGTGTGCGGTTGAGAGATAACAGAAGCCTAGGGGAGAAGTATTAGATTTATTCATAACCTTCTACTGGCATCGATTTAACTGATTTTACTATATCTTAATTTCATGATTTCCCATGAGTTGTTCTTATCTGTTCTGATTTAGCGCTCTGCTGATATATTAATATCGTTGTCATAATCGTTGGTTTTATGACGGCAGTATCTGCTGAATATGTCATTGGTTTTAGACCAATTAATGTTGATTTTGGTTTAAGGTACTCAACGAAATACATTTGGGAATTTTTTGACTAGATGCTGCTATGCAGACAAAGCGTAAGTTAATATGAAGATTGCTTTATAGACAAGAAAATTGCTTTCAATGATATTTTTTCATTGATTTCTATTTTTTTCTTTTTACATATCATATTAACCTAACATTTATCTAACCAAAAGCACTGATAATGGTGTTTTATTGTCATTTTAAAGAAGAAACCAACTACCCTTTGTCTTTGGGATAAACAATGTGCATCGTTCGATAAAATATCTACTCGTTTCTCATTGGATATGATACTGACACCATTCTAATAGTTAACAACATGATATGGTAATAATAATATGTTAAAGTTCGCGGGCTACGGGAAAGCAAAACCATTCTACATTTATCTGGTAGTTGTATTTTATCAGATTGCCGATTACGATTTTCTATCTTTGAATTCATTGTGAAATATAATATCAATTTTATTGGGTCACTTCTCAACGCCGACGAAGCGTGGCAATTTCCCATGAATCAGCAACACATACGGCAATTAAGATTAACTTAGATGTAAAACTTAATATTTGATATTTATATGCAATGATAATTTTCAGAGACACAAGATAGCAAAACATTTGAAATCATGTTTGAAGAAGGTTTAAGAATCACAACAAAACATTTATTGAAGGAGAGGTTCAATACAAACAAAAATTATAAACTTTAAAACTCTCCTAAAAATATCATATTCAATCAAGTAATATCAAGGAAATTAAAACCAACTGAAAACCTCTCTGCACAGAACTATTTGTTAGTTCATAAACCAGCATAGGTTTCAAGGCTTGGTCTTAAGAAACTCACAGAAGTCATAAAGTTTCAAAATTATTTGTAGGGCTGATAGATTTTCTGTTATTTCTGCAAAATCTTAACAAAACACTAATAACATAAACTTACAAAATTAGGTGTTCTTATGCGAGTTTAATTATCTAGTATCATTTTTGTTTTGTAAGATACAAACAATACTAATCTATGTGCGTGTGTATATATGCATGTGTTTTGTTGGTGGGGGGTAGGGATGTTTTGGGAAATTTCTATGTAAGGGAACAGTCAAAACGAATTTCATAAATCTGGCACAACCGTTTGCAATGAGCCTCACCATTGGTATATATTCTATTATTCTTCAAGTTGCTTTCATATAGTAACCTAAAATCAACATTTTGGTATTTAGCTACGTAAAGAAATTAATAGGTAGACTATTGTATTAGATCATGTGTGCGTCCATGTTCTTACTGATGCATGCACATATACATATATATATATATATATATATATATATATATATATATATATATACTTACATATATCTATGCATATATATATATATGTCTATATTATAATGATGGAGGCTGGTTTATGGGGTTACCCAAACCTGTTAGGGTCTGACGATACGCTGTAAGGCCAAACCCCTTATGGACGAGAAACCCAGGGTAGCCACATAAACCGGCCTCCCCCATTATAATATTAACTGCTCTACATCTTCGGTGAGTGACATATAAAAGCAGGTGACAACTAAGCACGTTGAGTACTATTGCTTGTATATGCAAATCACACAACTTGGTACTATAAAAATATTGTCAGACAAAGAGTTTATATATTGAATCTCCGAACTAAACTGCCCACCTATGGTAGCCATTCATAGGCCGGATCGGTAGGTTCCAATAAGATTACATTGTCAGAGTTCACTGACGGGGAAATCTGTAATATAACTCAGTCAATCATGTTATGCTTCACACATCTACACTTGCACATTAGAAACTTCTTTGCTTTAAACACTAATAATGCTATCTCCTAAACCTGTAATATTATTTTGCACAACTCTGTGAACCTTTCACACAAAGATATCGTCAACATAAAACCTTTGCAACTCACAACAAACCCCGATGCAAAAATGTTTTCGATCGAGAAATAATCTGGTTCGTTTTTGCAGCACAAAGACAATGATTGCTCATTATCTCTATTCTTAGACAATATGCTACTGAAACACTCAAAATACAATATTTGATTTTTTTTTCTGGCGGTATTTGTGGGGTTAGAATTTTTGGGGGGTATTCGTGGGGTTAGAGTCCTTAGTTACCTCTTCCATATGGTCCTATCAGAAATAGCTACCATTAGACTTTAAGGCTGCATTCCTAAATGTGACCAACAGAGATTATGGATATTATCCTACCATCGTGTCCTTGGTATACCCTTAGGCATCCTGCCGATTGGCTCGGCTTGAGAGAGCCGTCTTATGATTCTTTCCTGTGAAATTCTAATCACAAACCGGAACTGTGACCTTTCAATGCAGAGAAGTAGCGATGTGATCTGGAATGACTCTGTGATCTCCGAGTTACACACTCTGTTGAGTAACGTTACTACAGAGATCTGGAATTTGCCTCTCAAAGCCTTTTCATCTTCAACGCACTGCAACAGCAGCCTCGCAGTTTTATATTTACATTACAGCCTCTATTCCTCTGAACTTTCTATTTACATATCACCCCTATTCGTTTTTTACCAGGAATAGCTTTGTTTCCTTCTCCCTTTCTTCATGCTGTCTTTCAAAATTCGATAACCCACTATAAAGATTCATTCTACTCCAGAAGTTAGAGTCTCGAGAATTCCCTCCCTGCCTATGCTTCTCCTGTGAACGTTGTCTTGTTGTTGTTGGCACTCCGTCGCTTACGACGTCGAGGGTTCCAGTTGATCCGACCAACGGAACAGCCTGCTCGTGAAATTAACGTGCAAGTGGCTGAGCACTCCACAGACACTCGTACCCTTAACGTAGTTCTCGTAGAACAGCATTTATATTCATCTTAGCAATTTCCAACGATATGCAATAATCATGGGCACTAACAAAATCAGGTCTTTTATAAGGTCAATGTTCAGCCTGCAACTGGTAATCTATATACTCGCGCGCGCGCGCACATACACGCACACGTATGCATATTGTGTGTATGTATGTGTGTGTGTGTGTTATTGTCAGAGAGATCAGTTGACTTTTAAATTCTGTTACAATCTATCTCACGGTCTTCCAAATTGTTTCTTTCTGCCTAGTATAGAATATCACTCAGAAGACGCGAATTGAGCCTGGATTAAGGCTACAATCTGCTTAAAATATTCAGACACGCTTACCTTTATATATTTTGTGTGCGTACGTGTGTGTACGCGTGCACATGCATATGCATACACATATACGTGTACATATATATATATATACATATATATGTGTGTGTGTGTGTGTGTGTGTGTGTGTGTGTGTGTGTGTGTGTGTGTGTGTGTGTGTGTGTGTGTGTGTGTGTGTGTGTGGCAGAGAAATAAAAGAAAACACATTGATATACTTCCAGATATATACATATATGTATACACATGTATGGCGAAAAATTTAAACTACGACATAAGTTAGCAATCGATAATATCAATTTGGCGCTTAAGGAAACGGAAAGAGTTAATTAGTATAAAGTTTCGGATATTGTCGTTCTTTGGACAGTGGAAAAGGAGAAGCTGCAAAACGAGGAGAAACTGGAAAAGCAAAAGGGGTAAAAAAAATTTTAAAAAAAGAACTGTCACGTGGAGTTGGGGTTCATGCTGACAGTCGACTCACCGGAAGTTGGATGGTGGAATATTTTAAGAAAGTCCAGTAAATACGAAGACAGGCGTGAGTCTGTGTGCGTGTTAGTGTATGTATAAGTATGTGACAGTGGAGGCGCAATGGCCCAGTGGTTAGGGTAGCGGACTCGCGGTCATAGGATCGTGGTTTCGATTCCCAGACCGGGCGTTGTGAGTGTTTATTGAGCGAAAACACCTAAAGCTCCACGAGGTTCCAGCAGGGGATGGTGGCGAACCCTGCTGTACTCTTTTACCACAACTTTCTCTCACTCTTACTTCCTGTTTCTGTTGTGCCTGTAATTCAAAGGGTCAGCCTTGTCACACTGTGTCACGCTGAATATCCCCGAGAATTACGTTAAGGGTACACGTGTCTGTGGAGTGCTCAGCCACTTGCACGTTAATTTCACGAGCAGGCTGTTCCGTTGATCGGATCAACTGGAACCCTCGTCGTCGTAAGCGACGGAGTGCCAACAACAACAACAACAAGCATGTGACAGAATTGGAGAAGTAGTGTCTGCATGTGCGAGATTCTTTGTGTGTGTTTGACTGCATGTGTCTATTTGTGTATGCCTGTTATTTATATATACATGACTGCGTGGGTTGGACGTAGAAATATGTTATATATTTGTGTGTACGTATGTTCACGACATGTGGCTGTGTTGTACGTCTTAATACCATATATGTTTCATGTGAGTGTACATGTGCCTGTGGAGGCAAAAATATGTTTGTCACTTATTAATATCGTTAGTGCATCATCATGTATGCGTTTTCGTGTACAAGATGTCTATTGTCTAATGGGAGTAGACTAGTTGAGTAATAGATGGTATGTGTATCATTGTATATTTTTATTTGTGTTCGCGTATTTCATAAGAAAAAGGTGATGGTGTTTATAGTCAATGTTTGCTTGTGTGTGCGTGTGTATTTAAGTTCTACATACGCGTTTGTTTAGGCGTGTGATTATTAAGGTTGTGGTTTATGCTGAAGTACATATATGAGAAAGTGTGAAATTGTAACCTATGTGTTTATGTGTATATACTTGTATGCGATTATCGAAGAAGTTGCTAAGATGCATGGACAGGTTCTTTTGGAGGGGAAGGGCTTATGAGTATGACATGCAGTAATTATGTATACGGGTGGGTCTGTGTGTCTGTGTGCCTGAGGAGATCTTAGGAGAAGATGAGCTGTAATTTGAGACTGATAGATGTATGGGTCTGGAGTGGGAATAAAATCCAGCTCTCTATAAAGACATGAGTTAGCAATCCATCGTGTTTAAAGCCAAGGCAAACGCGATAATATGTTGACATTAGTGTCCTGGTTTCACAGGCGGATTTCGAGGTGTTCCGTGAATTGATCCATTAAACGGTGACCGGTTCGACTGATATCGCAGACGTTGCTGAAGGAGCTTGTAAGGCAGTATTTGTTGTTGAAGAACTAACAATGAAGTCGAGAAAATGGAAGGGGGAAAGTTAAGCTTCCTCTTAGGAATTGTACTGGGGATGTCATCACCTGAATCCACTCTCTCTCTAATAAAACTTGTACTGACGGTTTTCTGTTGACTATCTGTTCGACCGTCTGTTGAACGTATCCGGAAATCCATCTATAAATTATCTCATTCGAAAATAGCACTAAATTAACTAACATCTTAGATGTGAACTTTGACATGATACGAACCTATATTACCCTTTCTATAAACCGAAACAATCAATACAATATGTCAATATCTTGTCTAATCACTCTAGATTTGCTATAATAGCATTATCACTGGTGTTTCTATCAGGATTTCTAACCAATCAGCTAATGAGGACATCTGTGATAATGGTTTCAAATTTTGCCTCAATGGCAGCAATTTTTGGTGAGGAGATGAGTCGATTTCATCGACCCCAGTGTTCAACTGGTACTTATTTTATCGAACCCGAAAGGATGAAAGGTAAAGTCGAACTCGGCGGAATTTGAACTCAGAATATAGCGACGGGCGAAATACGGCTAATCACTTCGTCGAGCGCGCTAATGATTCAGCCAGCTCACCGCCTTATGCATGTGTAATAATCATTCGCAGTACAATAAACAGACACTCCGGAATAACAGCTTCCACGAGATCTCATATATTCCCAATACTAAATTAAAAACAAAGCCCATTCTCCTCTTTCCTAGTGCAGAATCTAAGCCCATCCACATTCCATTACTCTCTAACTGAATTCCCCTACGACCAGTACTTGCCCGGTATTCCGGCTACCTCGGAGGCTGAATAATTTGGTTATCATCGCCCCTTGTACAAGTGAACCTAATACATGTGAGAGAAGTGACACCTTCTCCCAGCCCCATACTAGGAACGATAACACTTCCAGTCCTAGCTCGAGGATAACTGATCATATGAATCACTACTAGCAGGGAAAGCTGTAATCGACAGGTCTCTCAACTACCAGGGATGTCATCACCTGATTCCACTCTCTCTCTCTCTCTCTCTAATAAATCTTGTACTGACGGGCTTGTGTCGACTGTCTGTTCGACAGTCTGTTGAACGTATCCGAGTAATAACCCAACGTTCCCACCAGGCTAGAGTCTACATTAGCAGTGCTGTTGATTTTAAGCGCTGCTATGGGGATCACCTGAATTCTTTCTCAAATGCGCCACTGAACTCTCTACCTCTCTAGCTATATACATACATCACTTCAAGTCCCATAATATTCCCTATACCTTATCTTGGTCCGTAGCTTCTGGAGCTTCCGCATACAACACTAAGCACCGTGCTTGTAAGCTGTGTTGCAGCGAACCCCTCGCTATTCTTCGCCATCATAACACCTCGTCACTCGATAGACTCAATAGATTCTCTGATGTATTCTCTTGTATGGACAAATTTTATTCCATTTTGTATATATAT
>NC_068982.1:178521263-178524193 GCF_001194135.2 Octopus bimaculoides | reverse complement strand
GCTGCATACAGCTTACTCATAGAGACTGTATAATGTTTCAAAGTCGTTATAAATTTGGGATTTTCATGTTTTTAATATGTAACTGTTTTCAAATTGCGTCATGACTCTTGCAAAGTTTGCTTTTAGCATACATTAAAGTACTTTCCTCTGTATGATATCTTTGATATACGATATACGATATACCATATCTTTGATAAACACACAAGCGATTTAAACTTCATCGAAAATCTTCCTAATGCTTGCACCAGTAATTATCAAAGTTTCACTATTTCTTGTACTGTTGCTATAACATCATATGCATGTATAAAAATAGCCCTAGCAATAAAAATACGAATCTAATAAATAATACAAATCCTGATAAATTGTGTAAATCCATTGCGTATTGCATTTATATAAACTGAAATTAAATTATGAAATCATTCAAAAAATTTAATTTTTAATTTATTTGAATGATATTAGAAATGTCTTTCTAGAAATGGAGAAAGAATGTACACCTTTTATGACATTTTAGTGGTTGGTGTGTAGTTAACAGAATGTGGAAACGTAGTGTCGATCTCAGTTGTAATCCAACTTGAACACAAGCAGGTTAATGCTCGTTCAAAGAAAAATCGTTCAAAGAAAAGTATCATAGAAATTCAGTGTTAGAAAAACTAGTGAAGGTATCTAGTGTGGAATCGATGGGAAATTTATCGAGGGTTTGCAGGAGTAATACGCAGCAGTTGTAAAACATGGTGCTTTATATTTTGGAATTTATCGTTATATTGATTTTCAAGCAAAAGTCAATGAGCAATATTTTACAATATAACATGTTAGATTTTCTGTACATCCCTCTCCATGCACTGTATGTGTATGTGTGTGTGTGTGCGTGCGTGTGTGTTTGTGTGTGTGTGTGTATATGTGTGTGTGCGTGCGTGCGTGAATGCGTTCGTGCATGCGTGCGTGTATGCAAAATATGTGTGTATGTGTATGTATGAAGCTGAAGATAAATGTGATAGATGAAATGTTAACTCGTTAACAAAAAAACATCAGAAGATATTATAAAGTTATTTTCTAGATGTACAAGTTAAAAGTTTAATTCCTGTCTTCTACACATTGCTCATTTACTTGTCGGCTATTATTCAACTTGTTTTAATTCTCAATCACACTCATTTCACTGATGGTTTTCGAAAATCCACCATCAGTTTAACTGTATATACCATTCATATTCACGTAATATTAACACGTTGAATGATGATAACCAGAGATTCCGCCGAGGCAAATGAAAAAATAGTTACTACAAGAAAAATTATAAAAACATGTTGAAATGCGTCGTATTTTTCGCTAAAACTTCTAGTTAAAATATAAGTGCTCGTTGAAATGGTGACATGTATTGAGGAATCATGTATCAATATGTAATAAAATCTTTGATATTTGATCAAATGAAATATTTCGGTACCTCATTCAATTAAATTGTAATATTCAAAGTTATTCTTTTTTAATTATAGCGTCTATAGAAACATGAGAAGTCTTGACAATTAGTTGCGAAAGTGAAGTATCCTGGTTTCAAATAGCAGAATCGGAATATAGTTCAGTTAGAACGTCTTTCTGTACATTTTAGGATAACTTTCTCTCTAAGAAAAATCTCTAAAAAGAATCATGCACGCTGTACCTCCTCTAATTAAGTAATTAAAACAAAAGTTTTTGTTTAGAATCATCGATTTTTTAATATCTGTAGAAAGGATACCATACATTTTAAGGAAACTTGTAATCGAATTAAAGACAATAATCCCTCGACTGTTGCGGGTGTTACGTTTCAAAACCCTCCGCGATAAGTGAAAATCTGCGAAATAGAAACAGTACTGTACAGTATATATTTTTTATTATTTTTATAATTTGTGTACATTTATTTTATTATAAATGCAAAACAGCACAACACACTCGCCATCCGAGTTTCGTTTTCCATACAGTATGTGCGATTCTTTGTTTACTCATCTACAGTACACAATGTATTTTCTTTAAATATAATTTAATTAATGTGTTATACAGTGCAGTACTGTATTGTATTTTTTATTTATTAATCTATTAATTTTTAGGCGTGAAAATGCTTATTTTAACACAGAAATAATTAAAATCTAAAACAATATAAAAACCTATAGGCCGCAGAAACCTGCGATATACTGAGGAGTCTGCGATATAAATTTATATAGATTAGCCAGAAAGATCTGTGTTGTACTGAGGGCGCGATAGGTGAACAGCAATATGGCGAGTGATTACTGTATATCCAGTATCAAGTCCGTTGACCTAGATATCATTACACGACGTATAAGAATATAAATAACTAAGACAACAGATTTCATCCGTAACTTTACCGTTTCTGCCACCTTAAGCGGCAGTGATGAGGAATGACAAAAATAGTGATGATAATAGAAACATTTTATTTACAATAGAATTTCTGGGAGTATGCATTTATTTTCTATTAGTAATCATACTTATATTTATAGTTTTACAAAGAAAATATTTTTTATTCGTCACAAGCACGCACACAGAAACACACATGTACGTCTCTCACCCCTCCCTGTCTCTTTACCATTTACTGTGAGTGTTTGTATGTTATATGCGAGTTTTGAACATATGTCGCGAACTATATATATATAGTAATGTTCAGAAAATACGATTTGATCACTTAAATAAATGACTCAAAGGATTAGGGTTGTTACAACATGTATTAAAGCCATGCATTTTAACAGAGTATTTTGTTTCTTCCGGAGAGAACGATATAGCTTTTGTTCGACTCAATTTTGATACACACATACACGCACACACACATACACGCACACACACACACACACACACACACACACACACACACATATATATATATATATATATATACATAATACATACATACATACATACATACATACATATATGCATGTACATTTATATATACA
>NC_068982.1:178516967-178520730 GCF_001194135.2 Octopus bimaculoides | reverse complement strand
ATATATATATTAGGCTTGTATGGATGTGTGTGTATATACATATAGAACATAGAACATAGATAAATATAGATAAACAAATATGTTTACGATATCAATAGTGACAATCACGTGTTTTGCCAGACGGTTGATGTATACTTGTTTAGACATACACACGCCTGTAGATGTGTATGTGTATATATGTAGTAATGTAACAGATGTAACGTATTGGGTCTACATAGTGCAAGCAATATCTGATATAGAACTTAATAAGTTGGGTAGAGTGGATAGATATATTTATTATATATATTTATTATATCAAAAGACAACTCTATGTACTCTGAGACTAGCCCTTTGTTCAGAGTAGAGAAGAGTTGTGAAGGATTTATACTGGTTAGTTTGACCTTATATCTGGTCGGACAAGATATTATATGTATATGGCTCCCAAAGATACCGGAACAATTTAGAATTTATTGCTAAATTGATAAAAATAAGATACATTCTTACTCTATGTTAACTGTACAGGAATATATTAGAAATTAGTTGAAACTTTTTAAAGGCACGTTCAATTATATGAATTAACCTACGTTCTGGTTAAAAACACAAACATCTAACTAGCAGCCACGTATCATTTTCTATTAGTATAAAGGGAATTTAGAATGTTTATTCTATATTCTTAATGAAAGATATATATAGGTTACTTTGGCCTTTCATACTTCTAAAAATCATACAATTTCGCCACCTACGTTTGCCTATTACTCCCACATATCCCTTCATTCCCTTTACAATCCTCTAAACTATTTCTTTTTGTTGTTACTCTCTCTCTTTCTCTCTCTCTCTCTTTTTCTCTATCGAATTTTCTTTTCCTTTTTGTTTTATTGTGCATCTAATTATAATCATTTCTTGAATTTTCATAGAGACTCATCTATATCATTCTAACCACAAGTGTTCTACCAGTGATATACACTATTCCCCTTTTTATTTTACTTCAATCTAAAATCTGTTTATCCTCTCTATCTATCTGTAGAAAAGCTACGTGTTCAAACAGGCCACCTAAATTTTTTGCTATAAATACCAACAGATAACCCCAATACAACATTCGTTTGGAAAGTTTGTATAGAAAGGAACATAAGGTCATCTGTAACGAATGATATTCATTTACATGTGTTCGATAATAATAATAATATTCTCGAGATCTAATCTTGTCTTCAATCCGTTAAATGAGTGTGGCTTAAAGTTTATAGCTGTCTTTAGTGTAAGTGTGCATATGTGTGTGAATGTTTGCCTGTGTGATCTGTATATATGTATGTATTCATGCCTCTCTGTGTATATGTTTGTATTTATGTCTCTCTGTGTATATGTATGTATTTATGAATATATGTACATCATTTCAATTTTTATTATGTTTTTCCAAATATATTTAATTTCTATTTATCTATGTGTATTTCATATGCTAAATATTAAATATTTTCATTGCATGTATTTTATCCTCTACGTAATTGATTAATTTGTCAAATATTTTACATAGTGACATATTTTCCATAATTCCTAATTAGATGACATCTCAAACATTTAGTATATTTGCTAATATATCATATTTCCTCCTTTACTAACTTTCTCTTGCCCCATCATTAAGTAATCTGTCTCAATAGAAAAATTTATGAGCCCAATTTATCAAACTATTTTTCATTAATGTGTGGTATTCATGGCGTAATTTACTTCACAAATCTTTCGACGTTTTATTACAACCATAATCAATTAGGTTTTAATGTAAAAAAAAATGAAAACTTGAGCAATATCCAGCAATGGATCAAGAGCTTTTATCTTCGAATCTTTTTTACCTCCTCCTAATAGCTGTTTTCCTCTTAACTCTGTTTTTTTTCTTTCTTCTTTTTCCTGTAATGTTTGATATTTTGATGTTCATGTTTATGCGTGTAAATATATGTATTGAAATATGTTAAGCAATAAAATCACTGAAGTGGTGATTTTTATGTGAGAGATATAAAATTCATAATTTAGGTCCTTATATAAATGCGTACTTGTCAATATATATTTCTTTCTATTATGTACTATTGGCGTCTGAGTGTACATGCATATATCTTTCGCACAATAATTCTACATAATTTTAGTAATCTATTTAATTTCGCCATATGTGATTTTTTTTTCTTTCTTTGTAGCCGGTTTGAAAATCAAATTACTAAGATGCTCATAGATCAAAAGCATTCTTCTTTCTAGAGGTTCAACAGAAAATTCCTTGAAATAAGAAACTTATTCATCCGATATGGTGAAGATAATGGCAGATTTCTTTGAGTCGGCGATTATATGAATGATTACAGATTTTTTTCTTCTTTTATATACATTTTTACTTCAGAAAATATTTATGCAATATCGTTACCTCTCCACATCAGACTATTCATAAATATTATAAGTGTTGTCACAACAAAAATTAAATCGTTTGAAAACAAACATTGAAAAATACATTAGTGATACTAATGGGAAATGAATTCAACGAGGTTGTTTAATCTGCAACATCTAAAAGCAGATCTGGCATTCTTTTCTACATGGCCAATGATATTTCAGGACAAATTTTTAATACCGATAACATATGTAAGTAGAGCCTAGATAGTTTTACAGGGTGTCAAGTTTTGATGGATAGTATTGATTACTTGTATAAACACAAGGTATATTTAGAAAAGATTCAATTAAGGCGATCATCGAATTTCTGATTTACTTCTCATTTACCAAAAATTAATTAGTTGTTCTATTGTTCATAGACAAATAGACTAATCTTTTCCTCGCCGCATAATATTCATTTTTTTTTATAATGCCCACCGCATAAAATACGGTAACAATATCTTGGCTAATTAGATAGTCATTAAGTAAGATAAATGCTAATTTAAAGCAACCGAAAATTATTATTCAATATGATAATTTCCATAATAATTCCTTTACTTGCATATTCACAGAACAGAAATAATAATTCACTGAAGGGGAAAATAAGAAATGTATTATTACCAGCAAAGTAAAAATTGCTTTAAACATATATTAATTAAGAATTTAGTAAGACGCAATTAGCCACTCTACAAAATTAATTCTCGATATGAAATGAAGAAAGTAAATTACTTCAATTTTAACTACTTAAATGGAGTTTCTAGAGATAGAAAGATTTGTTTTTATTTTTAACTAAGTGGCACATTCTTACTTCTAAAATCAAAAACATATGCTAGGATATATTTTATGATATTTAGAACAAGATGAAGATTGATTTCTAAAACTATTCATTTTTGTAGATTTGCAAGAAAACAAATTCAATAGGAAGATTCTTTCCGTTTTCTGAGTTCGTAGACATCATCGTAATATTATATAATATTGAAAACAATTTATAGGTTGATTTCATTAAAAATTGTGCTTATTTATTACATTTTGGGGATTTTTTTTTTTTGGTGAATACATTCGAACATGGAATGATTAGGCTAATTTATAACCAAAGCTGCAGAAAATATTTTTAGGTGTCATTTATAATAACTGAGTAAGGGAGTGTATACAAACTCAAGTCATTATCAAAGAATTTGGTTCCTTTCCTTAGCCAAAATATATTAGCATTTTTCCAATATATCGTTGTTAATTATAATCCGAAACTAAAAAAAATAAAGTCAATGTGAATATGTAATACAAAATAATATTCCAAAGTCTAGATGTACAGCATTTACTATATACAACTATAGAATGAATATGCACTTGATATGCACGCAAGCGCTCGCACTAACGCACACACGTACATGTATAT
>NC_068982.1:178513538-178516813 GCF_001194135.2 Octopus bimaculoides | reverse complement strand
ATATATATATATATATATATATATATAGATTCAAGGTTGAATATGGTACTACTGCAATCACCTTTGAAATCCGTGTTGCTTATTTATATATATATATATATATATAGTCATATCTTTTTCCAGGTCGACCGGTTCTTGTAAGCTGAGTTTTTGATATATCATATCATATTATGCCAACACTATGCGCGCTATTATAGCTGGTGGATTTCTTATTGTACTTCTTCGCCATCATTGTAACAGTTTGTGTATCCAGTTACTGGCTGTGTATACCAGTGACATTTAACTCTAAATAAGCCGCGCTCTTTAGATATAAATAAATATGGTGTTTAGATGCTAGTCATACACCAAATTGTCAACAGTCAGCCTTTCTTATGCTTTCATTCCTTCCCCTTCTGCTTTGTAGTGACAAATATAGCAGAAACCTGCTCTTTTGCTACTCATTAGTGGTCCCTCATTCTTAAGAAATTAAGTTCTTCAGTCTTGAAAACTTGTACTTAGTATCAACAAAGTCTTTTATATTGTCTATCCTGACAACCCTCTCGACACTGAATTGGAAGTTTCGACGTTTCATCACGCAATTACAGTGTGCATCGAAGGTGCCCAATGGAACCCCAATCTGTCAAATGTGGTGTACCCCCTTCAGTTCAGTTAGGCTGCTTACCACACTCTCATCCTACTGTATGTTAACAACCTACTAGCTAGGAAGTCATTCATATGTAGCTGATAACCTCTTCTTGAGCTTCTTCCCACAGCCATTATCTACATACAATCTATATACCACACACCAGACTTACTCAGCTTCCATTAACGGTGATCTCTAAAATTTCTCATATAAAAACATGAATGCCTTGTCTCTTGCAGAGCATAAAGAAACAGTCACTTTTGCTACCAGTAAAACAATATTGTATTTCGCACTTTCTAGTTTTGACCAACATGCAATTAACCCTTGAAACCGATACAACTCTTGAGACTGCTACAAATTCAAGTCCTATAATATTTGATGATCTTTACTGACATCCCTACAATCATTTCCTAGCTAAGTCTTCATGCCAAAGACTACTCTGGCATCTGATGTTATTGCTACTAAAAGCTTTTCAGATTTCTTCTAAAATGCAATCATTCAACTGATCACCACTGATCCATTCTTCGACACCCTACAGTCTCTGCTTTCTATAATGAGCTTTGTTCATCTGAACTAACAAATTTCTAACTACTTCCAGCTAGCTACCATCTAGTTTTCGCTCACTCTGTGTCTTCATCCCTCAGACCTTGCCATTCTTCCTCCTCACATCTCAGCTACATATAAACCGTATCATTCTGGCCACTCTCCTTTCCTCATGAGCAAATAATTGTACGAAAATAAGTTTGATAGACGAACTCCACATAAACTGAATGAAAACCAGGCTGAGTATCCTCTTGAAGATTACTTTACGATGTTTTCGTAACAGAAATTATCAATATATTGATTGAATTGCACGTGTGATGTAACCAGAACCATTATAGAAATCTAAAAGAAATTCATGTCATATTTGGTTATGAGGTTATTCTAAAGTAATAAACAACTGATGTTACATCAACAAGAGGTAAAATCCAATTTATGGTGGTCTGCAATAGCTATAACAGAAAATATGACCCGAGGTTTTAATTGCCAAAATCACTAATTATTTGGAGACCAAATCTGTCCCATGATGTCACTGACGTACCTTGTAACATTTTGTTTCACGCACCATTCTCTTTACATCTCTTATGTTTTGGATGTATATTTGAAGTATTGAAACAACTCTCAAGCACAAAAAGGCTTATTGTATACTAATTCATACAATGCCTTTCATGTCTTTAGAGACAATCACTCAAGGAGTCATAATCTTCTTTCCTTATCAAAACTGTGCACGACATAATGCTTCTGTTTCATGTAATAATATTAATAATATTTCTTATCTATAAATTGAATATTAAATTCCTAGTTTCAAGTCAAATAACTTATATAATTATGTATGAACTGCATAACATATACTTCGAAATTATCTAGTGAACATAAATCTAGCTGAAACAACAGCAGAACGAAAGGGCCCTGCAACGCAGATAACGTCTTACTCCTTGGAAGCACAAGGTGTGCAGTACACTTGTAGAACAATCAAGTCACCATTAATTTTGTGTTCGTGAGTAAAATAGCCTTTAGTTTCTTAATGATAGGTGTTTACTAAAGCATATTCAAGATATACAATCCATAAATAGAATATATCGAATGATAAGGTTATATGCATTCTCTTTAGAATTTACATAACTACAAGCTTTAAACATTAATTTAAATATATTTAGAATATTGCATTTCTTGTAATGCTCATGTTATCTTTAGATCTATTTTGTTCAATTACATATATATTCTGAAATGTTATCATATTTTAAAATAGCACAAAACTATGTAAATTTATCATGCCAAAGGAACTCATTTATTTATTTATTTATTTATTATTTTTCATTTTTGCTGTGAATCACGACGTTAGAAGAAAACTTATAAATGATTAGAAGAAATAAACGTACAAGAAAATCAACTGTTACATCTGCCGGTTAATAAAGTTAAGCACAGAATTCGCATACATGCAGTGAGTTATTTCAATGTATAAATAATCTACCCTGATATAGCAACATAATGATGACCAAAATATATCAGGTAATGAAAAAATAAATTATCAGCATTCTTAAAGAATTACTAGCTGTGTGAGACACGAAATGACTTACGGCAACATCGATATTCCGCGACCCAATTTTTTCTTTTTTTTTTTTTTGCTAACGCCCTCTGGGAAAAAGTGAACGTCACACCTTCAATTCCATTTTTATGCAAAAATTGCGGAGTTTTCTAAATAACGAAAATAATTAGTACACTCAAAGATAGGGAAATCGTTGTAAATATCTACTTTTGTAAGATTTCATTTATTCTCAGAACAACACCAGAAGATTTCGTTAGACTACAGCACAGATCTTCTATACTTAGGTCAGATATATTTTATAGTAAAGTTTTTATGTTCTCGTTTTCATTCAAATACAATCAGAAGAAGAATTACTGTTTTACTTGTAAGGTTTCAAAGATGCAGTACGTAATTTTGTTTATTAGCATGAGAAAATATTTATTTCAAATATTACCTTAATGGAACTGCAGATCAATGAAAGATAGAGGGGAAAAAACTACACTCTAATTTAAATTGATACATTTCAGAGATTATAACTTCGTGTTTGATGTTACTGAATGTAATATATGCGTATGTGTACATATATAT
>NC_068982.1:178509942-178512154 GCF_001194135.2 Octopus bimaculoides | reverse complement strand
ATATACATATATATATATATATTTAATATTTTGGACTAATGGATACATGTCAATTAGTGTGTTCAAGTATTGAGTAGAGCACTGGCAAAGTTTGAGCTACCTGTTGTTATCCGCAGTCGGGGTTTATTTTCGTTGGATCTACTTCAGGAACTCCTCAATGTAAGTTGTAATAATAATTTCTTAAGCAGCGAGAAGATGGATTTGTTATGAATCTTCATTTTGTACATATATACATATATACACACACACATACATGTTCATTGCGACACATCCTGCTACATCCTGCTACATCTCTCCAAAAGTGTTCATGCAGTGGTTTCTCTTCGATCTGTCTGACATGCTATCGTATTTCATTCTTGTCTTTTTTCTCTTATTACGCGTTTGATCACCTATTCATTGTTCACTGTCTTTAGTAGTTTTTCTGTGCTGTTCTGATAATATTCCACTAGTCTTTTTCTTTCCATTTGTACACATTCTTCAACTGCTATTAAGCCTCTTCCATTCTAGTCTCTCTTGAAGTACAACCAGTTGATATCAGCTTTCGGATGGTAGGCCCCATGCATTGTCAACAACTTTCTACTTTTTCTGTCAACTTTCCTCATATTCTTTTTTTTTTTTTTTTATTCAAAAGTTGCTCAAAGGCTGACTGTTTCTAGCACTTATCAAACTGATTTAAAGCTGAGGACACATTTTTTATATGAAACGTGGTATGAAAATTAGAAATTGCAAATTTTCGAATAACGTGTCCGTTAAACAGACAACTAGGCCCATACCCATACATATATGAATACGTGCGAGCAAGTGCCTGTGTGTGTATACATGTCTGTTTGTCTTTATGTTTGTGTGTGTGTGTGTGTGTGTGTGTATACTCAAGGGGACAGTTAAACTAATATAAGCATACAAACAGAATATACTTACGCATAAGAACATGTGAATGAGTGTGCGTGTGTGTAAATATTATGTTTACAGTAGCACAAGTACATATACATATTTTCCTATGGATACATATAACACAAAAAGGTAGGTATCTATGTCTGTTCGATACTTCATTGATAGATAAATCAATTAATAAAAGAATGGTGCAATTTACAAATTCATATTCACTTGAGAGTGGCGTGTTGGTTTATATATTAATGCATACATATGTGTACTTGTGTGAGCGCGTGTGTGTGTTCCTCTGTGTCTGTGCCTGTCTGTGTGCTTGCGTGTGTGTGTGTGTGTGTATCTGTGTGCGTGCGTGTGTGTGTCTATCTGTCTGTCTGTGTCTGTGTGTCTGTCTGTCAGTGTGTGTGCGTCTATCTGCGTCTGTGTCTGTGCGTATGTGTGCGTTGAGGTGTTCGGAAGTTAATTCTGTTTTTTCATTGTTATAAATTATGAGTTAACCAAGATTTGATGTCGGTGAAATGATAAAAAAACGATGTCTACATCTTCTTTATAATACCATTCGTGTGGTTGTGCGGCACTTACAGTACAGAGTGGAGTTGAATCCCAAGAAAGACAAAGACTTCAATAAATATCAAATTCATCATTGTTAACTGAATGAATGTAAAACTTACAACTGAGAAACATTTGTGAAGTAAATTCTGATGAAATGATAACTAGTAAATACCAGGTGTGGTTTCAGAAGTTTATAGATGGCGATTAACATATTTCTGATACGCCTTGTTTTGGAGGCAAGCCATTTTGGATGACGATATTTTAAGAGAAACGGTCGAATCAGCCCCCAAGCTCTCATCAAAGCTCCAGAGATTTGGTGCAGTAACTGAATGCATAGTCATATTTAGCTTCACCCGAGCATCTCGTGTGAACTGAAAAAATGTACAAAGTGGGAGTTCAGCTTCCTTATGAGCTCTCACTTGAGAAGCCAACTCAACGATCCACGAATAATTATCTCTCCTGTGTGCACTACATGGTTACAGCTGACAAAAACAGGTATGGCAGATCAACAGAAAAAAGATAAAGAAAAATGTAATGGTTATTAGTACATGAAAAGGGTGTGCCTGCGCCAAAACGAGAAATTCATCTACAGAAGCAAAAGTTAAGTATATTTGTCATGGACCATACACAATATATGGTAACATATAAATCAATATGATTAGCAACAAGTTTGAGTGAACACGTTTTCTGTCCACAGACGCAGAGAAACAAAACGCATGGTATAACCACTTTGTTTACTTTAAGCACAAGTAAGGATAAAATTTTATGTTATATA
>NC_068982.1:178504720-178509236 GCF_001194135.2 Octopus bimaculoides | reverse complement strand
TATATATATATATATATATATATTAGTAATAGATAAATGAACTGAGACATAAGGAAAGATTCTAACAATGCAGAAGGTGTTAAAAGCTCTTTATATTTTGGCTTCAAAAGAGGCTTATCTTCAGAAGAATACAAATAAAGAAATGTGTATTTACATAGATCTTGCCATTTTCGATAGCCCGGTGTTTGAAATAGCAGAAAGAGTTAACGCTATTTGGAATATACAAGTTAAAATGCATGTATACGGATCACAAAAGCACAAGCGTTTAAAACTTCCAAGGTAATATGTAACAAAATAAGCTGGAGTGCTCAGATAAACAGACAAGTTGACATGGCTCGCAGAGCGTGCTCCTGGATCCGCAGGACTTTCTGGTCTAGAGACCATTAATCTATTTTTCTCTACTTTTGGTCGCCCTCATCTTGAATACTGTTGTCCGCTGTGGTCTCCCCATACAATACAGAATATTATGAAAGGTGAAGCTCCCCAGAGATCGATCACAAAAAAACAATAGATTACATGACAAGCTTTGACTATTGGGATCGATTGAAGCCTCCAACGTCGCCGTGAGCGCTATATCATCTGTATGATGTGGGAAATATTCCATCGACATTGCCCAAATGATATAGGTATCATCTTTAGAATTCATCAGAGGCTTGGCTCCCGTGCCATCCGTCCACTACAGGAATCATGTTCGTGTCATATCACAACACTACGACTGAACTATTTCACCTTCAACATCGTGCCAGCCCACATAAAGGAGGAAAGTGATTTCACGGCATTCAAACGGTCCCTAGACAATTACCTCTAACAAATACCAGACAAACCACCTACACCCGGATATGTCTCTGAAAACAGTAACTCTCTGCTCGAATGGGCTATGGTAGCCAAGAGCTGACTGTGTATCTCTTGCAGACGTGGCCTGGGCCAACTTCGGCCAAAGCTTATCTAAGTAGTCTAAGTAATCTAAGTAATAATACGAAATGAAACTTATAATAGTAATTATATCTAGATCAACTTTTATGTGTATGTATGCATGTATGTGAATATGCGTGTATGTGTGTGTGTGTGTGTGTGCGTGTGTGTGTGTGTGTGTGTGTGTGTGTGTGTGTGTGTGTGTGTGTGTGTGTGTGTGTGTGTTTCTATGATTACAAGACTTAAAGTTGGTGATATTGCTTATATCTCCGAGTATATCTGCTCGACAAATATTGATAAAAGAAAGTACTGAGGTTGATAAAATCGTCTTTGCTAACTCACACCATGGCAGAGCTTCAGTGACTGAAACTAGCAAAAGCGTAGTGAATGCTTATTATTGCGTATATATTTTATTCCATTTTTTCTCTGACCCAGTACTTAATAGGATAATGTAGGCGGACGAGACAAGTGAAAGTTAAGTATATTTGTCATGGGCTATACACAATACTAAAGACACCATATAAATCAAAATATATTTGTCTCCGAGACCAAGTAACCATCGATTTATTTGTTACAACCAGTATTAGCCCACTGATGTGTGCATGTGTGTTAAACGACAGAAATAGACAGACGCTAGAGACAGACAGAGAGATAGATAGAGAGGTAGATAGAGAGGTACAGAGTGAGATGATTGAGTGGAATGCAAACATTTCACTAATAACAACTTTAGTTAACTTATTTAAATTTCTTTGGCTTTCACTTGTCAGATCTGCTGTATAGCTCCAGAAAATATGAGAGATTTAAAACTAATTTAAGTTCAATTTACAAATTTTTATACAACCTTCTGAAAACTGAATAAATATGCGGTCTAATCAAATGACAGTTTGACAGACTAGAAAAATCAGCAGGTAAAATAAACCTGAATTATTTTCATCATGATGTGAAATTGTAAATTTAATTTCTTTTCTTTCTTTCTATATATGTTGCAATTTCTTCATTCGTTTAATTAAAGATCTTAATTAATGCTCAGTGGCTTTTATACATCACATTCCTCCAATTAATTTTACATGAAGCAAAATTATGCAGTAAAATCGGATGGGTAGAAGAGGCCTTTGCTAACATTTGTCCAAAAGTATGAAAAAAAGAATACAATGCTTTACATATGCTTTTTCAGAGTGAAAAGCAATTCTAATTGGTAACCAACGTTCAATGCATGTATTTAATTCTCTACACTGATACATTTAAGTCTAATATAATGATCTTTTTGTAAATGTTAGTCTTAAAAATAATGTATTTATTAAAATATCTTTTCTTCATTTAATAAATGGCTTTCATGAGATGTCATCTGTTAAAAAAATTTCAACATACACATTACAATTGCACAGTATGTCTTGTTAATACTGTCTATTGTTAAGTGTCAAAAAAATGTCTTCATATTTCTCCATCGTGGACAGTGATATTATTCCTCATCTTTTCAAAATCCGTTGGTCATCGCTTTTTGTTTCCTTTCTTGTCTTTCTCGTTTTTCTGTTTTCTTTTCTTTCTGTTTTTAATCTTTTCACTTTTTGGTTGTTTCTTTATTCAGTTCAACTAAAAACACGTCATTTTTAAAGACAAAGGAATCCGTTTATGGTTTGATCACTTGTCCTTTTGTCTGTCAATAAAACTATTTTTTTCATTCTTTTAACTCGGGGCCAGCGGCTCTATTTTGATGTCGTTGTTTAGAATGTGTTTCAGTGTAAAGTGAACTGCAAGGCTAGCTGCAAATCTAGAGGATTTTACCACGAAAGAACTCATACAAAATCGTTACGCTTGAGAAGAGGAAAACAGGTGGTCCGATGTCAAATTTACCATTTTCTTATGCTGCAGTATAATTTCAATATGAATAGTAAAACAAATGTATTAAATCCTCTTTTATACACGCGCGCGCGCGCATACACGCACACTCTCTCTCTCACACACATACACGCACACACATGCATATGTATATTTCAGCTGGTCTTCTGTCGGTATATACGTATGTGTGTAGTTTATCAGTGTGTATACGTGCGTGTAGGGGTATTTTATATGCACACATATAAACACATATACATACATATACCCATACATACGGACATACATATTATATAAGTTCAAAACACGGAAAATATTTATAAGTGACCTGAAATATAAGCCCGAAGTAGCGACAGAAAGTGAGAGTTACAGAAAAGAAATATAAAAAGCGAAAATGGCTAAAATGAAAAAAATATAAGAAAAGATGAATTAAAAAGGAGGATATATTGATGCGAGACAGAAATGCGGCTGTAATTTTTGGATTTTTAAAACAAGCCAAGCAATATTTTCACAAATGTACAATTGCAAGGAATGGGTGTAAATACGAGTCGCCTGTACATACACTGTAAAAAGTAGCGAAAATATATTGGATGGAAAAATTATATATATATATATATGATAATTGATTTCTTGAAAAACTACGTAAGCGCTTTTTAAAAGCATACCAACAAAACACAAAAAAATATAGACAAAGTAAACTTATCTGTCGCTAGTCGAAGTTTCATGTGTATTCTGTCCTCATGTTTAACCCCTGATGATATGTATATGTGAGTGACTGTATGTGTGTGTGTGTGCGCGCGCGCGCGTGTGTGTGCGCGCGCGCGCGTGTGTGTGTGTGTGTCTATGTGTACATAGGGGCGGCGATAAAGGGGAAGAATGGAAATTATAAAACGACATACGCACATATGATGTTATGATAAACTTTTTTGTTCATTTTTGCTCAATAATATATATCTATCAATAAATCAATATTTCGTCGACATATACAGATTGATGAAATCAATATCTATTCCGTTTCAATATGAAATGGTTGACTAGTGGATAAGGAAAATATTTTGCAGCTTCTAGAGAATTTAATATAATGTTTATTTTACTATCCATATTCAAATTATGCACGCAACTATGAAAATGGGGGGGAAAACGGCATGACCTTTGGGGACTGTTCCTCTCATCGATTGATAATAGAAATGAAAAGTTTGTTGAACTTATTAGGGTTTGTAAAACAACTTATAATTACAGAATGGTGCTACAAAAGCTACGGTAAGATATCATTATGATATCATCTCACTTTCAAACACTTACTTTCTACATTGATGGCAAATACTTTGCATATCATCATTCGTCTCTTATGGCATTTATCAAAGCCAGGAGAACGCACTCCCTACTCTCTCTCTATATATATATCTATATATATATATGTCTGTCTGTCTATTATCTATCTATCTATCTATCTATTTCTGCTGTATCAGTTCCGTGCAACGAGTTCTTTTATTCAGCACGACAAATATCCGCAATGCTACTGTTTTAGTTACAGTTTCCTATATATGGAGACTTGAATTTCGTTTATGCAGATGATAATGAATCGCAAGGTATTGAGAAACCCTAAGAAAAGCAAAACGCGTCTGAGGTTCTTGTTAGTCACTGCAACGACGATATTCGTCTCCTTCAGATGTAGTGTTTTTAATAAGTCTTTAAAGGCATTTATCGCGGACAATTCCACACCATCATGCCTTCTTAAGGTGTAGATACACACACACACACACACACACAC
>NC_068982.1:178502709-178504158 GCF_001194135.2 Octopus bimaculoides | reverse complement strand
TATATATATATATATATATGTATGTATGTATGTATATATATGTACACACACACTTATATATATACGCGCGTGCGCGCGCGCGTGTGTAACGGCCTGAAAGTGTAAGGTGTTATTCTGTTGTAATCAGAAATACATTCTATCGAGTAGAATGCATTGTGATATGACATTTTTATATTCTAACTAAATCGTTCAATGAATATTTCTATTTTTTACACTCTAGTAAGCATTTTGGGTTTCTATTTGACGAGAATTATATTCACTGGTTATAGTACAGTATCTTAACTTTCGAGGATTTTCCATCTATGAAAAAAATACTCGGACATTTGTCAGAGTCTAGATAATAAGCCTAAAAGAGTATTCAAGATTTTATCATATAAAATAAATTGAATTATCTCACTTTAATTTTATTTACTTCCAGGTAATAATCAGAATAAGTTGAGTAACGTACTCAACTGCTAAATTATAATGAGGTAAAAATTATATAATAATTAAGCCCTACGCGTAAAGATCAAAACAATATAACTACGTAAGATTATTTCTGTATTCAATCTGATGTATATAAAACATGACTCAACGCTGCTTCTTGTCATTACTTCAAAATATATTAGAGCGTCGACCTATTAGAATCCTTTGCACGCCGACCAAAATGATTTCAAAATTTCTTGTAGTTTTTTACGTTCTGAGTTCAAATTCCGCCGAGGCTGACTTTGCTTCTCATTCTTTCAGAGTCGATAACATAAGTACCAATCGAGCTATGGGGCTGATATAATGGACTACCCAACTCACCAAAACTTTTAGACTTTTTGTCTATAGTAGAAAGACTTTTTTGTATATACATTTTGTTTCAAATATTTTGAGACATGAGGTAGAGTAAATTATCTGATATATCAAAGAGGACTGTACAAATACAATTATTACATCAATACTTTGTGATATTGGTATTCTATTATATCACTTATTTTATACATAAGTTTATGAATGGGTAACATGAAACTAATTTGTGAGTTCTGTTATATTAATATCTGATGACGTGTTCAATTTCCATTACATGGATCCCACAAAGTTCAGTTTATGTTAATCTTTCTGCTTAAGCTTGCTTCCCACTTGTTTGCTAACAGCAATTACCTATTATCTATGTATTACTATATAATCAGTACCACATTTGCTTAATAATTTATGCCCACATATATGGACATATGGATGCACATATACGTACGTAAATATACACAATTGTTAGTACATAACATTTAGATATATACACACACGTAATAGGTCATGTCGAAAGTAAGTTGAATTGTAACACTCTACATAAAAACATAGTAGGCAAGTATATTCCGTTTACCAATTGACAAGTAATACCTACAATAATTTAAAAGCAACATATATGTGCTTGCGCATATGTATCTCTCTATCTATTATATATATATATATATATATATATATATATAT
>NC_068982.1:178502228-178502593 GCF_001194135.2 Octopus bimaculoides | reverse complement strand
TATATATATGCATTATATATGTATAAATAAGTATCCGTATATATGTGTCCGTATATGTTCCTGTGTATTAGTAGGTGAATACGTTTTTTTACCTCGATGTAGTGATCTGGCTGAACTAATCACAAGATATATTTATGTATCCAGCAATTGATAAGTGTACGTAAATGTAGTTGAGTAAGAATACAAAATCTAGTGTCCATGATAATTTCGTATTTGTGCGTGTATATATATATATA
The DNA here is from genome assembly GCF_001194135.2 of Octopus bimaculoides. Taxonomy (NCBI): domain Eukaryota; kingdom Metazoa; phylum Mollusca; class Cephalopoda; order Octopoda; family Octopodidae; genus Octopus; species Octopus bimaculoides. The sequence goes on along the minus strand of NC_068982.1, from coordinate 178,502,357 downwards.
CATATATATATGTGTGTGTGTGTGTATGTATATGTATATGTATATATATACACACACATTTATACGTATATATGAATGTGCGTGTATATATGCATGTATATGTACATATATGTATATATATATATGTGT
>NC_068982.1:178494798-178502218 GCF_001194135.2 Octopus bimaculoides | reverse complement strand
TATATATATATATGTACATACATATATATGTGTCTGTATGTATGTATGTATGTATGTATGTATGTGGCAAGGTTGTCGTTGTTACTATTGCTTCATCATTTTGTTTCCTTTCAGTTCCTTCTATTTCCTGAAGCAGAAATAAAATTTATATATTTGATTTATGATAGCTGATTAGACCGATTTTCTACAACTCTAGCTATTAGCTTTTTTCTTTAATCTACTCTTACATTTACATTCATTTTTCTTTCTTAATTATTTCTGTTTCTGTTCTTATAGTCTTCTCTTCGTAACCAATTACTTTTGATGTTTCTTTTGATTTACTATCATATTTCCCCGTTTAATTCCCTCTTCACCTTCTCAATAAACTCAATATTTTTTTAATAGTTTCTTTCCCTTTGTAAATTCTCATTCAGCCTCACTTTTTCATAGGTATCTTGAACATTTTCCTTTTATATGATTTATTTCAGAACAAATAGCTTTATTACATGACGTTATCTCTATAGTGCCATAGAATAACCATTAGAGAAGTAAACCCCTCCTTTTCTCTTTTCTTCTAAAACTTAGTTTAGCCGAAACACTTAACTCTTTTATAAACATTTCTGCCTCGTTTGTCTGTTGCATTATCTTTATTTCTTATTTTATGTTTTCACAACTTAATTTCAACCTTACTGTTTTTGTTTTTTAATTCCACCCAAGATTCAAAGTTTCACAACAGTCTTTATTTTTACCCCTCTGCGTGTGTGTCTTTTATGTACTCATAACTTCTTTTTTATTATTTGGGGGGGGGGGGCGGAAATGTATATGTAGATATTATTCTTTTCATTCAAATTTTCAACATAAGTTTCCAAAGACTTCCAGTCCACAAGATTTTCTAAAGTAATTTACGAACAGCTGATCCTTAACTATGACTCTACTCTTATTTCTGGAATATTATACTAACCTAGGTTAGCATGACGACAATCTTGGAATAATGATGATTAAATCATATAAAGATTCAAAAAATACAGCGAGAAAGAAGAAATAGAATGTAAATATTCAGGATTATTCATGTAGTTATTTAGATATGTAAACCACTTAACATTTTCTTTCTCCTATGTAATCATATATTGGAAATTTAAAAAGTATAGTTCGTATCAACAAATTTATCTTTTTTATATATTTAACTTTTCTTCATAACTACTTGCAACTAACTTGTATTAAATCTATCAAGGCATCTCAATAATTCTATTTTCAGAGATTTTTTCTCTTATTCTGATATTTTTGGAGATATAAGTTTATATGCTGCTTATCTTTTTCCCTACGCATATGCCTTGCTTCCTGTATTATATAACCTATTAAGCAACGAATACAATATCGTTCTTCAGTCAAAATTTCCTACTTTCACATTCACAACCTTTGTACTTGACTTTCGGTCTTTTCTTCATTGCATTTCTTACCGCACTGTATGTTGAGCACCACTGAGTGCGCGTATGTGCGTGTGTGCCTGTGATTTTAACAACTCCGTTCCCTGTCATACATTATCATAATGGTTATTGATTAGCAAAGAATTACGTTATCTTTTGTTGCTTTATCTAGGCAGATATATCGGCAAATATACTTAGAGAAAGGTGAAATAGAATTGGGGTAGAGGGATTGTGAACAACCTAAAATCAAAACGGCATGAAAATGTATAAATACATGCTTACACACATATATGTATACATATATGTGTGTGTGTGTGTGTGCGTGCGTGCGTGCGTGTGTGTGTGTGTGTGTGTATATGAATGTAAATATATATGAGTATATGTATTACCTCGATTTTGCATTTGGTTTGCAAGGTATACCTGCCTATACCAACACATGATGTGGTAGCAAAGGCAGGTATATAGAGGGTAGAGTTACATCAACCGTACATACAATTCCAAAACACATCCACGCGCATGCACACAAGCGTGCACACAGACGTACGCAGGAATCACACTCACACACATACAAGAACGCACACACTGAAGCATATACACAGAGGCTTGCCACCAGACACACACACACACACACACACACACACACACACACACACACACTCACAGAACCGACTAAACCATACAAATACGCACGCAAGACTAGACACGCTCGCTTGCACACATGCGCTATGACACGTACACGCACATGCTTACACACACACGTGTACATACAGATGTTCATACACATACACATACCTACCCTGTTCTCCTCCTCCCCGTCCCTACATAAAGAACTAATCCTAAACCCATTAATATTCAGACTAGCCTAGAACAAAAGGCCGCTGTCTTAAAGAGGTACCCACACAAACACACATACACGGGTGTACACCCGCAACCACACACGCACGTTCACGCGTAGATACACACACACACACACACAAACCCTCCATTTACTCTCATCCTTACTCCCTCTTCTAAGCAAACACACATCTACATACACACATGCATGCGCATATACAAGCATGCATGCACACAGATATAAGACAAAGAAATGAATTAAAGAAGTGAATGGAGAGTTTAAGGAAGGATGAGTGGGGTTCAATTCCACTATGGAGTGTGAGCCGTGGCCTCTGAATATAGGCAAACACTAAAAGAACAACATCTTTATTAAGGTATATTTAATTATAGAAATTTGAATATTTTATTGTTACATCACACTGATCCAAAATATTTTTCAGAGATTTGGTTACATGAATAACTATATTTGCATTAGCATCCTTTTATATAGGATATACAACTTTTTTCAAATCATATATATATACTTACTTGCATTTATTACTTGAATTACAATAGTTGTTACACATTGAGTAGTCTCAGCCTAGGTAATTTCTGAGATTTGGCATGTTTTGTTGATAATTGCTTTTCAAATATATCAACAGTTTTATATATTTGCTAATATTCCTGTATAAAACGTCAAATTTTCCACACTTCCAATCTTCTCTTTTTCCGTCTTCTCCTATTTTCCCACTATATCTTTATTTATTTTCGTTTCTCTTTTTATACCCTTTCCTTACACTCTCACAGTGTATATTTTCGTTTGCCGAATCCTTATGTTATATCCAAATATATGTTCTTATTGACACTGGATATTAGAATAAAGAAATTCGCAAAGTCAATGCAATTAATACCATGTTTATTGATTGCACATCATATTTACTGCTTTTATACATAATGAATAGAGAATGAACCCAATAGAAAATTATATAGTGAGAAAAAAATTCGGATCCATAGCGGTATCTGCGAATCTATGCAAGATGCAAATGCTTTTAAGCGCATCAGTTCCTTAGTTTCTTATATTTCTTAAATGCGTGCGTTGAAGTGAATATTTCGAATCCATTATTTGCTGTATTTTGTAGTTCATATTTTCATAAGTGGCTTGCAGATGTAGCTTTAAATAAATACTTCCATCAATGTACGTGCAAAACACTGAATATTTTCCGAAACTAAATTTAAAAGGATTAATGGAAATCAAAAAGAAGATAGAAAGAAGAGAATTATTCTAATTAACGGAGAAAATAAATGAATCAATTTCATGGAATTTCAACATGAATAAATTTAATTTTAACATAAATATAATACAAATACAACTAAATGTTTGCATTTTCAGCAAGCCACTAATAGACTCAGCAAACGACAGTTATATATAAAAGGGAAATTCAAAAATATATTTAAGCTACCAGAAATACAGGGATTTCAGAAAAGCTAAATACTCTACATTATTTATTACTCGTGGTATTGTTTTAACTTTCATGACTCACATCTTGAATATTTCAATTTCAAGGACCTTGTAATTTGATTTCATTTTTCTTTTTACTTTTCCGGGCAATATTTTGATCCAAGGGGAATGTGACGTCTATTAGTGGCATGTGCTGGTTTTTTCCAGTCCTTTATCACTATGTCTGAATGACTTGCCTTGATCTCTTTGTTAGTTAGGACGGGCGTATTCTAAATCATTTTGGCTAGGTCGTTGTTATAAACGGTTTCGGTACATGCTTACACAACATCTTATTCGCTCGTATATTAAAATGTTGGTTTATTGCCCAGTGGATCTAGCTGCCAATTTGATCACACTTATGTATATATTTAGATTTGGCAAGAACTGGGCAACCGGAGGTGATACAGTCAACTGATTCATTGTGCTGGTTGTATATCCTCCATTTGGTAATGGGATTCGTTTCAATGATTTTATTTTTATAATTATTTGTGACCAGACATTGATCTTGAGCAGCAAGAATCAGTCCCTTTGTTTCTGCTTTTAGACCAGAGCTTTCGAGAGTTGACGTTCACTTCGGTTTATTTCTTCTCCATTGATCCTTGCAGAATATTAACTACGGAGCGGTTTTTATCTCCTTTTCTTCTTGAGTACCTTTTGTAATTTTATTTCATGTATATTTTTGGTCTTTTTAACGATTTCTGGTGTGTTTTATCTAAATTTATTGTTCCTATATTGTTTGTTTCTAATTCATTGTGCATAGAGGTTTCTTTTATTTTCAGTTTTTTTATTACTTTTATGATTTTTCCATTTCTGTTTTTTTTTGTTTTTGTTTTTTGTTTTTTTTTTTGTTTTTTGCAAGTACATATGCAGTCTAACTGTTTTTATTTTGTAGAAGTTTTCTATCAGTGTCAGACTATGCCCTCCTTGTATGCGGGGTATGTATATTCTGTCTATGCCTTCTTTCGAACGGTGTCTTCGGTATGTTGCCTGTAGTTTCCTGAGCTTTCTATCTACTTTTCCAATTCACCTAGCTCTGGTTTATTATATTGAAGTTGCAGTTTATAACTGGAATGACTAGTTCATTTATACTGACAATCTTATTTCTAGTATTGAGCTTAGTGTTTAATGTTAGTCTACCTCTTCTTTAGAATTTTCTCCTAATTTTCTTTCTCATTACCATATATTTTAATAGTGTCTATGCCTATTGTCATATTTTCAGTTCTGGTTAACTTGCCTCTTCTTAATTTCGCTTTGGTGAATTTGTTTAATCCCATACTTATATTTATGCTTTTGCAGAAACAGTGGATAATTTTAGGTTTTCTTATATATCATTTTTCTTTTTTACTTTACTTTTTGCAAAGTCGTTCATATACATGAGATGATTTATATTTTGTGCATAACATCTGTATCATATGGTGGTTTCATTTAGCAAGGCCGAAAAGTCTTATGCGTAGCGAATCACCTTGGAAAACTCGTCTTCTTATAAATAAGATAGGGCTCGTTTTGATGGTTATTTCCATGTTTTCATTTATTATTGTTGTTGCTGTTGTTGTTGTTCTTTCACTCCGCATCTCGTCGTTGTTCTGCTTGTATGAGATTGTTGGATATCCAATTGCGTTGTACAAATTTGTTGTGTTTCACCTTATATTCTTTTTTATGCCAAGCAAATAGACATTGTTCATACAGGAAATTCATCTCGATTTACAGCATCTTCAACCAACAATTCAAACTTCTTGCCAGTTCCAATGGCTCCCTTTATAAATGCGATAATGCCAAAAGTAATTCTAGATTCTTTGAAGCTCATATTTCACTTTCTGGAATTTTTCTATTTTTTCACGTTCTTTTCCTACAACTCTTATATCAAACCGGCAAGTAACATCAATTAAGCAACACATCTTTATTGAGTAGCGCACTATCTAGACATGAATGTTCTGTTTGTTAGTCCGTTTGAGGTTTCATATATAGTTATTGTCACGGATGTGCTCTGATTTGTGGTCATACCATTTTCCATATGCTGAAATGAATAATTTTTATAGATTTGCCACAAGTCTGTAGCAACTTTATCATGTTTCCAGTTCTTAAAGACGCTCTGCGCAAGCATTTTTACATTCAGGGACTATATATGTAGAGTTGTCTCTTCACTTTCATTGTACAATCTACATTAAGCTGATTTCTTCCTAATTATGGACTTCTTGATGTATTCTTCTCTCTTAGCTAAATTTTGTGCAGCAGGAATCAAACCTTCAATATCTTTCTTTAACATTCCCTTCCTTAATCAGAAAAATAACTTTTGTTCTCGAGACCCTCCACTAATTTGAAAAATCTTTCCGTATAAACATTTCTGTTCGCATCGCTGCTTCTAGCTCCGGGAACTTCATTCACTTTTTCTTCAGTTAACATATCCTCTCTTCTTACAACTATTAAAAGCGCCCATTGCTTCCTTAACTTCTCTATTTCTTTCACACAGATTTTCACACTTATCAATCCTTTTCCTCCGTCAATTCTGCCGAAATACAATCCATCAACATCTGCCTGTGGATGTATGATCCTGTAATCAGTAACTCTTTACTTTGCTATCTACGTTCTCAAGGTCTTCTTTTTGCTATTTCATCATTTCCGTTTAATACCTATTGATGGATAGGGCCCTTGGGTTGATGACAGTGATGACAATAATAACATTGAGTTCAGATTTCAGTATTCCTACTAACCTTCAGAAATATTCTTTCCTGAATTTATCTTTTATTTTTTTCTTTAAACGATCAGCTTCCAAGACTCCCAGATAATCAAATCCATCATTTCTACCAGTTTCTCATATCTTCTCGTCCGGTAAATTCGATCTAGCATTTTCATGGAATTTCCTTTGAACACCAAAAGAATTCCACGATTTTGCCTTTCATCTTTTCGGGGTCGATAAATTAAGTACCTGTGAAATACCGGAATCGATGTAATCGACTAGTCTCATCCCCCAAAATTTCAAGCTTTGCGCCTTTAGTAGAAAGGACAATTATTATTATTATTATCATTATTATTATTATTATTATTATTATTATTATTATTATTATTATTATTATTGTTATTATTGTTATTATTATTATTATTATTATTATTATTATTATTATTATTATTATTATTATTATTATTATTATTATTACTACTATTATTATTAAGGCAGCGAACTGGCAGAATTATTTGCACGTCGCACAAAGTGTTTACAGTATTTTCCCCACTAATTAAGTTCTGAGTTCAAATTCCGCTGAAGTTAACTATGCCTCTCATTATTCAAGGTCGATAAAATATACACTAGCTGAGTACTCGATCGATATAACCTGAAAGGGAAGGTGTAGATTGAGAAGGAAATTCTTCTCCATGAATGTTGTTTGTAGGTGTGTGAATGTGACGAAAATAGCCTGCGTGAGTAGGCCTACATTAAGCTCGGGAAATAACATAATGGTATCTTTTGCGTTCGATGTAACCCAGGATCTGTGAGATTTTCTTGGCCACCAACAAATGATAGTCCCCTCTATTGGGGAATTTTGTTTGAATATTTCTTGTTAATTGTTATTGTGTTATTGTTCACACGTTTACATAAATTGTTCACACGTTTACACTATTCTAGTCTTTGTATTGTCCTAATGTTTTTCACGAATCTTTTGACCAATAAAATAGTAGTAGTAGTAGTAGTAGTAGTAGTAGTAGTAGTAGTAGT
>NC_068982.1:178489454-178494788 GCF_001194135.2 Octopus bimaculoides | reverse complement strand
AGTAGTAGTAGTAGTAGTAGTAGTAGTAGTAGTAGTAGTAGTTTTTTAAAAGGAGCATTCCGTCGGTTACGACGATGACGGTCCCAACTGATGCGATCAACGGAACAGCTCGCTCATGAAATTAACGTGCAAGTGGCTGAGCACTCCACAGACACGTGTACCCTTAACTTAGTTCTCAGGGAGATTCAGTGTGACACAGAATGTGGACAAGGCTGGCCACTTTGAAATACAGGTACTGCTCATTTTTGCCAGCTGAGTGGACTGAAGCAACGTGAAATAAAGTGTCTTGCTCAAGGACACAATGCGTCGCCGGGAATTGAAGTTACGACCTTACGATCGTGAGCTGAACACCCTAACCACTGAGCCACGCGTGTTCACATGGTGGTGGTGGTAGTAGTAGTAGTAGTAGTAGTAGTAGTAGTAGTAGTAGTAGTAGTATTAGTAGTAATAGTAGTAGTAGTAGTGTGATTGCAAATGAAGGTGCAGTATATCATCTATTTCAAATCTCTCCGAACTCTAATCTGCCGTTTCGTTTTATTTTGTTTTGTTTCGATTATTGGCTTTTTTTCGGTTTCGATAAAAGATATTCTTTTCATGCATTTACTGAAATTATTATACATTATTGCAGTTACACCAATTGTGATGATGACCACGTTTTAATTTAATAGTTAAGTTTTCAAAGACTATTTATACATTACATGTACTAGGGAATTCAGATCACCCAAAATTTTCTAATTTACATGTTCTCTAAGATATATTATCATGTTTTGTTTTTGCAATCTATTATCTTCTTCTGCATTTCAGAATGATGGCGTGGCTCGTACTGCGTTCCGCCTAACTTGACTATGGTTAGGCAGCCATTACTCTTAACATTGTCGCGACGCTATGCATTGGTATATGAATTAGTGTGCTGCGTTTCTTGTAAAATTTGCTCTTTTCTTCCAGACCTTTAACTTCTTTCTTCCATGATACTGTCGGGTCTCGTAAAATCAGTAACATTTCTGTTAAAATATTAAGTGATGTGTTAACCAACTATCTGAAACCAAACTTTTTAATGACAATGTATTTTAAACATGTTATACATATTTCACCTCGCTTCTTCACCACATTGCTGTCTTCGTTTAATCCATATCTCTCTACGTGATGTTTATTTTTTCTGTTTCTCTTTTTACTTTGTCATGTAGACAATCCCCTGGCAAACTAGTTTTGGTGAAGTTTCAAGTTTCCACTTCAATATTTTCATTCATTTCAAGATAAGATTTGTATTTTAATAATATATACATTTTCAGTTTATCTCACCGTAACATTTTTGGTTCTTTTTTAATTCTTACTAGAACTATCTATTTTTTTAATTATTTTTATGCATTTATTTATTGTCTGCGGGATAAAATCATTTTTCGTTTTCCTATAGAGCTTTTACAGACACAGACTTCATGCATGGCCAATAACTTGAATTGGTCTTCTTACAGCTAAAAGTATATGAAGAAAAAATAGATTTACAATTCAGTAGTTTTTAATCTTTAATTTTGTTTGCAGTCCTGAACAGCTTCAACTTTTCTCATTTCTATATTCTCATTTTTCGCCTCAGGATCAATGTTTCTTCGTGGAAGTTTTTAATTGTTAATTATTTTTTGTAACTTTAAGATGGTCATTAATTTTTCATACAAATTGCTATTTCCAGTGTATACACTGCGTTATGAAAATTTAAACAAAATAATTACACTGGCAGGAAGTGAGACAGACTGAGAGATGGGTGTTGCTGAACTGATACATTAATCAAGCAACATCCAAAAGCGAAAATATACAAACGAGCAGCATGCATACATACTTGCGTTCATATATTCATACATAAAGAAATTCAATAAATGAAATTCAAGTATTGTAATTTATGCATATACAAGCAGAAGGACCCGGTTTCACTCGGGTTATAAACTCATAGCCTTAACACAGTACTCTTTGCTTGTAGTGTAAGATTAGTGTATTTCTCAGAAAGTAATACTTACTTTTAACACTCAATGGTTTTACACTTCTGTACATTACATGCACATACTATTCATGTAAGTGCTTCTTCATAAACTATGTTTTCTGTCTTATCATGTTTATCACGGAGAATGTAGAGGTTCTTTTCATCTCCAACTCTAGAACATCCAATGTACAGCTGACCATGTGAGAAGCATGGTTGAAGGAAGTTAAGTCCCACCACCTTTAGAAATTGACCGTGTGCTTTGTTGATAGACATTGGGAATCTGATACCCTTGTGTAGTGGTGGATGTTGTTTATTAGCCTTAACTCTTTGCATGTTTGTCTATTTGATGATTTCTACAGGGACCTTAACGTTACTCAACATTATCGACTTATTTCCAATGTTCTAGTGCATCTGCACAGAATGTGGTTCAGGATGCAGAGGGTTGCTCCATACTGCTTGCAGGATGAGTCTTCCTCTTTGCTCCATTTTAAAATGTTGATTCAGGTTGGCAAGCGGTCAGCGGCTGCACGCAGGAAGAAGGATATTTTTCCTAGTCAGAGTTCCCTCCAGGACGGTGGGTGTTCTAGTGTCTGGTCCCACTATATCCATTATCCCTGATAGGCAAGCACTACTGTCTTCACACAGCGATCTTCCGCTATTGATTCACAGATCCTTAGCGTTATGAGCTCTCTCTCTCTTGCTTTTTGCCTTGTGTTTAATTACTCTTCCTTGGCACTGTTGTTGCAAAGCCCTAGCTGTGCTTGACAGAGCACTCCAACAATCTTCTGGTGCGTCCAATAGGTTTCCACTTCCTTCGCAGCTTCCTAAGGCTTCACTTTCTTTCGCAATTTATAGCCTTTTTGGTGTGTGTTAGTCTCTCAACCTCAGGTAGAAGCTGATAGCTCTTTTCTTGATGGTCTTGAACACTCGTCCACGCTAATGAAATTGATAGGTGCAGCTTAAAGATCTTCCTGTACAGATTAGCGGAGCTAAAAGTTGCGAGAACGCCCAACCACATTCGCACGAATTTACTGCACAGATTCTCCATTGCCTACAGCCGAATAATACTAAAATCATTAAGCAAAATGGTTGTCATTCCAGTCTGATTATGATGCCATACTGGAAGCACTATACTTTGAACCTTCTGAATATCTGGCTTTTATCAAGTGACCTTCAGCCAGTTATTAAATTTGGCCTTGGTGTCTTTGGTAGTGCTATTATTTTTAATGGTACAACCGTAATTCGTCTAGGATTGTTAGAATCTCAGACGCCATAAAGTGTTTCTCCTGCTGATAAGAAATCGCTGGAAGAGGTGATAGTTATAAATAATGTTTCCTTGTCATGGAGTTTGTCGTTAAGACAGTTTATTTCAATGTAACAGAAATACTTCATACTCTAAAGAGGCATGACAGACAAAGTCCTTTTTGGCAAGATCTTTATTCAAAAACCAGAGACGCAAAACTGAAATCATTAAGCACTTTTCTATTTTTATCATATCATAGAGTTTGCTTCGAAACTATATTAATTCTCCTCTTAATGATCATGTTGCAACTTTATTATTCAATCTTAGTCTGTCAAACCTTATGCTGTTTATCACTTTGAATATCTTGAAATAATTTCAGCAATTAGAATGTGTCATTTCTTCCCAATGAATGTAGATTCAACCATGTACTTTGAAATATTAAATTTCAATTTAAGTTTTTAACATCATTAATAAGAAACCATTTTATTATCCTGCGATTTCATTACTAAGTAGGATACGCAAGGTTCCTTTAGTGTTTAATATCATTACTGCACAACGATAATAAATTGAGGAAATGTGGTTAATCTAGATGGGAATCAATTATAATCAAAGAACGACAGTCAAAGTATACATGATTATATCGATAAACTACCAGAACAAGCAACTGAGACAGTAACAGTCAATATTTTTATCCCGCTACTGTGATTTATGACCAATCTGTTTAATTGTCAAATGCAGTAAAATAGGTACAACAGTGGAACATAAATTCTGTAACGAAAATTCGGTAACTATAAAATACTGGGAGAAGTTAGACAGACAGATAGATAGACAGATAGATAGATAGATAGATAGATAGATAGATGATGGATGGATGGATGGATCGATCGATCGATCGATACTGCATTTTATAAAAGGAAAATGACGATCTTTAATAAATATCAAGTCTCACAAGAATATTGTTGTTGTTGGCACTCCGTCGCTTACGACGTCGAGTGTTCCAGTTGATCCGATCAACGGAACGGCCTTCTCGTGAAATTAACGTGCAAGTGGCTGAGCACTCCACAGACACGTGTACCCTTAACATAGTTCTCGAGGATATTCAGCGTGACACAGTGTGACAAGGCTGACCCTTTGAATTACAGGCACAACAGAAACAGGAAGTAAGAGTGAGAAAGTTGTGGTGAAAGAGTACAGCAGGGTTCGCCACTATCCCCTGCCGGAGCCTCGTGGAGCTTTTAGGTATTTTCGCTCAATAAACACTCATAACGCCCGGTCTGGGAATCGAAACCGCGATCCTATGACCGCGAGTCTGCTGCCCTAACCACTGGGCCATTGCGCCTCCACCTCACAAGAATACTATACTCTAGAAACATAAAATGATTTCTCGTTTTCAAGCTTAACTGTACTTTCCACACTCTTTCTCGCCATCATACACATACATGCACACTCTCCCACACACATGCATACACATATACACATATACACACACATATTAATGTGTGTATACAAATCGAATGCTCAAACAAAAGAAGAATGAAATTAATATATTACTGTCTTTAGGGGACATGTGCTAATGTTAGAAAACAATACATTACTGTGTTTAATGGAAGTTGCTCCTTCACTTTGTTGCTTTTATAACTGAAGAGAATGCAAAGTGATAGATTCTGAGAAACGACAGAACGAATTTCTAGTTATGTGAAAAAAATAAATATGCATACGCAACTGCACGTTCAAGACTGTGCAAGTGTGTGTGTATGTGTGTGTATCTGCAGTGAGTTAACTCGGGATTGCTTAACGACAATGTAACCTTCATACAATTAAGGTACCTTCGACCTGATGAGGAGTTAACAGAATATCCCTCGTTGAGTAATTATTGCATCAGAGAATCCGCCAGCTAGGAGACATATGTAGCTTGAATTTCACCCGTTCCACTCTTTCATTTAGGACTTTTATTCACATTCATAGCAACTCTAGTGGCTAACCTGGAGCTATAAAAAAATTTTCTCAGCTCATCGAACTTGGAGATGGGAAAGCCTACAACCTTCGACCTACTACGGACTGCTCAAAGCTGACAAACTTCCTACACTTAGATCTTTGGGTCTTAAAATTATATATATATATATAT
>NC_068982.1:178485963-178489356 GCF_001194135.2 Octopus bimaculoides | reverse complement strand
ATATATATAGGGGGGAAGTCAAAGATTATCCGCACTTTCGCCATAACATATCTTTATTATTGCCACACTGCCTTCTGCGCATGCGTGCTTATAGTTGGTACTATTGTGGTCAGGTGATCGAAGTTTGAGACTGATCGCGCCATTTTTCTTTCTGGCTTTACAGTGTAAGTATAGCCACTCCACTAGCAGTGAACTTATTTCTCTGATCGGAAAGGTGTGTCTGATGCTGAAATTCATCGGAGGCTTTTACCACAATATGGAGACAGTGCACTACCGATTAGAGGTGTGTATTAGTAGATCGAGAAGTATAAAAGTGGCTGGACAAGTTTAAAAGTGGTGCACGAAGAACGAGTAGGAAGCCTGTCAACCTCCACCACTGACGAGAAGATTCAGCCAGCGCGAGAGAGATTAACGGTGAATCGGTTCACCGTTACCATCTCTCAGATCACTGCTCTTTGTTCTTCTTGGGTGCACATTGTTAGTGGAGCGGCCATGCTTAGACTGTAAAGCCAGAGATAAAAAACAGCGCGATCAGGCTCGCACGTCGATTACGGGACCACAATAATACCAACTATAAGCATGCATGCGCAGAAGGCATTGCGACAATAATAAAGATATGTTATGGCGAAAGTGCGGAAAATTTTCGACTTCCTCTTTATACATGTGTGTGTCTCCGTGTGTGTGTGTGTGTGTGTGTGTGTGTGTGTGTGTGTGTGTGTGTGTGTGTGTGTGTAGTGTGTACTTGTGTGTGTGTAGTATGTATGTATGTATGTATGTATGTATGTATGTATGTATGTATGTATGTATGTATGCATATTTCTCCAGTGGGATACATAGTCGACCACACATGCCTCTCTATAGCAGTGCCGAGAGGATTCTGACCGGATTCAACAGGATTCAACGCTGGGGTCAGCCAGGGCTGCGTGACTGCTCCCGAACTCTTCACCTGTGTCATCGATTATCTGATGACCAAGATCTGTAAGTACGTCTCTGGTATTACCTTCGGTAACTACCGCGTTACCGACCTCGAGTATGCGGATGATACCACCCTATTCAGCAACTCGATCAAGCAGTTCAAAGATTCACTGATTATATACAGAGAAGAATCAGCAAAGCTTGGTCTTCCGGTGAGTTTGGCGAAGACCAAGCTGATGCATGTCGGAGATGGCCCAGACTCTCCCCTCTCCATATTGGCCCTGACGCCGTACAGTTTGTTAGCTCCTTCATTTACTTGGGCTCCATCCGTATATGTAGTCTGACCACCGGGGTCATGTACTTCCCATGGAAGCCCTATTGGTGCCAGTGCTCAACCTGCTGGAAGACGAAGCTCCGCATCTGCAACGCATCGGCCTTCTCTATTCTCCTCTATGGAACAGAAACACGGCCGTTCTCGAAAACCCTGGCAAAAAGAATCGACGATTTCGATAGCAGAACCCTGACAACCATCGAGAGCATCAGGTGGTACCATCACATTTCTAACAAAGAATTACATGCACGCACGCATCAGCCTGCAGCCTCCCACCCCGTAGCTATCCGTCGGATTCGCTGGTACGCACATGTCCTCCATCTCCCGTTAGATCATCCTACCAGGGTTTTAATCTCATTCGCAGTAGCAACTGCAGGCTGAAAGAGGCCTTGTGGCAGGCCTCGCACCAGATGGCTGGACATGATTGGGGAAGTTCTCCAGAAACTCGAAGTCACCTTGGATAATGCACGGGACCACCAGCGATGGAGCATTGGTGAACCAGATTGGTTATATGCATGATGACGTCTCTGGGACTGCTAACCTGGAATGACCCCAGCCCATCAAGCAAAAGCATGAAGCAACAGCAGTAAGCATATATGCATATATATATGCATGTATGTCTCTCACTACATCTTGACAATCGGTGTAGGTATGTTTACATACCCGTAACTTTGTGGTTCAGCAAAAGAGACTGATGGAATATTATACGGCTTTAAGGATATAAGCACTGGGGTCAATTATTTTGAAAAAAATTCTTGAAGGCGATGCCCCAGGATGGCCGCAGTCTAATAATAAATGTAATATGAAAACCGGCTAGATTTGAACTTGAAATTAAGATGAAATTAAATATCGTAAAGAATTTAATGCGGTGGCATACGGTTTTTGTTGCAACTTGACTGAGGCGTTATTAATTACTGAAACGCTTATTTCTACACAAAACGATGTAGGGATTGCATTATTTCTCTAAAAAAAATTAATTTCCTCTCAACAGGAATGGAATGAGAAAAACTTTTTTATGCTCACTTACAAAGTCAATGGAGGTCTCACATTTGATAGTTAAAATTGTTGCTTGAAACTATGTATAACAAGCCAGATTTCTAAGGTTGCTGTTACAATTTCCTCACAGTTTCAACTCAATATATTTTTTTGTCAAAATTGCTTTAATACTATATACATTTTAAGCAGTGTTCTGTGCTTCCAAATAAAATGAACCGAAAAGATTAGACAAGCAAACTACTTTGTGCTCTATCCATGTAATTTCCCTATACCACAGGTCAAATTTATATAAAGAGTAATAGCTTGCTCAAATATTGATATTCTATATAGTTTTACCCCCTCCTCACAATTACCAGTTTTTGTTCTCTTTTATACCCCATTAATACAAGATTTAGTTTCCTGATAATATGGTTTTCAGCCAAAGATTGCTCTGTCGACGACATTAGACAATAGTATAACATAAAAAGAAAACTATCCCTAAATTCTATCTGGTTCCTTAATGTTTTTCTAAGAGCTCGTCTTTGACGGTAATTTAAAACTCATTTTATGATCTAACGAATATTTTCTTTTAAGTACGGTTCAAGAAGCAATAATCTTAATGCTCAAACGAAGACTTTTTCTCCTGCCATGAACTAACAAACTCATTAAATGTTTTAGTATTTTACTACATGTTTCTTTATATAGGCTATTGTTGCTAATGCCGAGGACTAACGAGCAAGTTTTGGAATCAGGGTTGTGTTTTCCAACCCTAGCTTAGACAAGTCTTAACAATTAGTAATGCTTATTGAAAAAAAATTAACTTGCCATTTTTGCGTACCTTATAGTAGGACATGTTAAACTGCATAAATATGCCTGTATAAATTATTAACTGAATTTTATTTAAACTAATAATATTGTTTCATGATCTTTTAACTGGTCTATTAATGTAAAAGCATTTTTTTAATACATTTTAAAGAAACAATGAGAGTATTTTCAGTCTATAACTACTTCTGATAAAACCTAGCTCTAGTATTATGCTCAATACATGGAACGCTTCCCAATTTCAATAAATTATATGTAATTCGTTTATATTTCAGTTAATTTTGTAGGAATAACATGTTTACATTAATACTACACACACACACACACACACACACACACACACACACACA
>NC_068982.1:178484355-178485871 GCF_001194135.2 Octopus bimaculoides | reverse complement strand
ATAGCATCATTATTTTGAAATATCCATAAAACCCTCAAAAGCTTGTTTATTTTTCTGTTGTTTGATTTATTATTAGTATTGCTTAATATGTTTTGCTAAAATTGCTGTTTCTTTTCAGATATCATCAGAAAAAAGTAATTAGAATTACAGATCTATCGGACTTTCTAAGAGGTGAAATTGTTGGTGCTCGTATGGCAAGCACTAGTGTAACGAAAACAGCCGAAATGTTTGGTGTATCAGGGAGTACTGTCTCGAAAGTAATGACAGCCTTTAAGAAAGAGAGAAAAACCTCGAAACAAAACTCCGGAAGAAAACCAAAACTTTCAGACAGTGACCGTCTGACACTTACGCGAATTATTAGAAAGGATCACAAAAGTACAGCTCCAAAAATTACTGCAGAGCTTATTGACCATCCCGAGAACCCAGTTTCCATAAAAACTGTTCGCCGGGATCAGCACAAAGCCGAATTTCACGAGAGGGCTGCAATCAGAAAATCACTACTTTCAAAAATAAATGTCGCAAAGCGTTTAGAATGGAGTAAAAACCTACAGAATTGGTCCCAAGATCAGTAGAAGAATGTTATTTTCTCGGACGAATCATCCTTTATCTTATTTCCGACCTCCGGCCGAGTATACGTGTGAAGACAGCCAAAAGAAGCATTTGACCCAAAATGCCTTCTTCCAACTGTTAAACATGGAGGAGGATCTGTGATGATCTGGGGATTTATATCTTGGAAATCCGCCTGCTCAATGGTTTCTCTAACAATTTCTTAGACATGTATCGTAATCATCATATTGTGGAAATAATCTTAATAAATCATTAATTTATGTTGCATGGTATGCTCTATGCTGTTCATAATTGTTCATAACTGCCTACTCTGAATTATTTCTCTCAGCTCATTCTTGTTTAATTTATACAAAGTGTCTAGACAAAGTATTCTACTCTTTTTGCCTATGCCTGTATCTTTTAGCTACTGGAGATAGGGTAGGACATAGTCGTATTGATGACATATAATAGTGTACAGTGTCCTCGTATTTCCAGACAATAAACTTGTCTTTTCCTTCAATGACATATCACCTTTAGAGAATTCTTGTTTCTTGATATTATCTCCCCTTCACATATGGAGCTGGTCTCAATCGTTAAACGGCGGAGATGAAGTTAATAAATCGTGACTAAGTTTGTATGGTATTTCATAAACTTGTATTTGTCTGTTGTTCTTTTACATGCAATTAGCCATTCCAGGATATTTCTCTTACCTTATTTTTGCTATGTGTATATTATGTTATATTATGCATATGTTAAACCGCAAATCCCTACACGTTTTCTTCTCTCCGTTTTTTTCGTTCTCTCTCTATTTTCCCCTTCTCATCCCTTTCTCTCGAAACGACAAAGACTTTTCCATTCTTCCCGAGTGTCAAACTAATACACCTGCTTATTGTTCCCTCGTCTGCATTCGTCTTTTCCTTTCTGTAACTTTGAACTATATATATATATATATATATATATATATATATAT
>NC_068982.1:178474182-178484320 GCF_001194135.2 Octopus bimaculoides | reverse complement strand
TATATATATAAAGCCACATCTTTTTCACCTACCCTAAAATACTATAACTTCATATATATACGCACATATATACATATATATATATATAAATGATCAAATCATCTGTGCATGCTTTGGGTAAAAGAAGTCCGTTATTCATCTACTCTACATCATTAAACTGAGTTTCTTTGAATGATCAACAATTTTTCCTACGGTATTCCCTTTTACTTCATTGTACTCGCTAAAATAACATTATCTATTGATTACCTAATATCTTTATACGCATCAGTATTTGTGTTCAACTGTCAATATTTTGCTTTTCAGATTTGTAGTTTTCTTTCCCAATTAATTCTATACACAACCAAAATAATATACTTTTGAATCGAGATCTTATTATTGTAAACTATAATTTTGTAATGTAATATCTTTGACAATGAAATAAAATACCTATCTATCTATATGAATCACACTAGCTAAAGGCTACGTCAAATAACTGTTTGATTGAATAAATGAATAAATGGATATATTTTACTGTCTTCATTTAAAATTGCTGTCTATCGGATATTATAAGAATATGAACGTATACATTATATGTTGAAAATTTTTTATTCACTTTCTTGATGTCCCCTTTAGATGTGAATTCATACTTTCATACAAATATACAAATCGGCTTAGGTTTAGAATCCACATAACTTGAAAATATAGATCTCCTGAAGTGGTTAGAGGTATGTAATGTTTCATAGTGTATATATGTCTAGAAAGATCAAAATCTTTATTTAGAATCGTATTTTTTCTTATGTGAATGTTAATATATCGACATATCTGTTTTATTTTCTGTATCTTATTAAACATTTGGAAAATTCTGAAATAATGTTAGCACAATACACAAGAAATTTCAAATAACAGTTGAGATAAAAACATGGCAGTATGTAACTGTTTGTTTCAGGTTCATTAAGGTACTTTTTGCTGGTTTCTCTACCTGTTATCTGTTGGGATATTGACAGTAATGCTTAAAAATAAAAGAAATGCTTCCTAAAAAATCTCTTATCGTATACGAAAGCAATTATAATTGATACAGTTCTATTACTGATACCGTTCCTGTATATGTTTTTAAAAAGGCTAACCGCATGTAGTTTTGGAAGGCAAACCTCGTGAATATTCCGCGAAATCCATGAAATATTGTCAAACAGCCCAGAGTCAACATAGGCTGATTGGAAATCTGCTTTGGATTTGACCTAATTAGAGACCAAAGTCAATGGAGACTTAATGTAGAATCCCCACTCCTTTCTATGCTTGAGTTCAAACGACAAGTTTGTTGGATCCCCTTCGTTCGGATAATTTCAGAAATAACACCCAAACAATGCTTGATTTTTCTTTAAATCATGGAAGGATTTGACATTAAAAAAATTATTATTATTTGTTGGTTATATAAGTTACATACTATTTCTATCAATCAACATTATCAATCAACATTATCAATCAATATTTCTATCAATCAACATTACTTCACTGCATTGGGGTGATTGAGCGTATTACAGTTTTCAAAAATATGTCACTTCTTTTCTACAAGTAAACCGAACAGATCTGTGCTAATCACACATCCAGTACTCGCACGTACACATAACCAGGATGATTCTGTTCATGAGCTTCTAAACTATTTCCGTTTTTCTTCCATTATTCTGATGTTTGTTACCTCTAAACATTTTCCCCGATTCACAGATAATGTAGGCCTCCCTTTTTTCCTTCCAAACTCCGCAAAGTTGGTTTCTTATCCACATCTTCCAGTTTATGAGCAGGAGAAAGGAGTGTACACATTGTCTCTTCTCAGACTAACAAGTACACGAATGGGTGTCAGTATAGAGTAGAATCCTGCTGAAAGCTACAATCAAGCAACTGTTACACAACTTCACGGATGCTTGAAGATTAAACCTGTTCCTCGTGTTATATATTTACGGCTAAGTGATTTATATCATTCATATCTAAATGTCTGTATTAAAACTAAAGCTCTCAGTGGAACTTTGATTTTATACAAGCAATAAGTTGTAATTCTTCAACAGCATTCTTAGAGACCCAAATTAATAATAATAATCAGATTACTTGTACCTTGTATATTCAGATCAGTTGCAACAAAGACACATCTTAATGTTTTCTCTAATTACTTTGTTGTTATGTCACACCTGTTTTACTCAAATATTAAAACTAATTGGAATTCTAACGATTATCAATAACGGTTCAAATTTATCAGTCATTGTTCATTATGACATTTTGCTAAAGCGCGTAAGCTCATATGTGAGCACAATATGGAATTACTTCCAATTTATATTATATTAACATTCAAACCCAATATATTTCAAGCAGATTATAATGAATTGGTATTGTTTAAGGAATTTAGCACAGTTTTTTGCACTTCCCCTATTTCTTTCTAATAACTTTTCCTTCAATTTCTATCTATGAATATTTCAACTAACTTCCCTTGGTTTTGTAGCTTCCACTTTAGGTATTTATAAAGAGAAAAGAAGAAAATTCAATAAAATCTGTCAACTCATATTACAGCTGAAAGGAATAAATTAATTAATTAATCAACTCTATTTACCTCAACCAAGTGCAATTTACTTATTTACTGATTTTTCTAAAACACATGCATCTATCTTTGGGTGCTTATTTCTATTGATTTCGGGATTTGTATCTCCTAAAACTCCTTCATTTTTCACTCTCTATACATGTCTCTCCTTCATACATGCCTATATGTATACGCATATATGTGTGTGTGTTATATAGTTCAGTCGTTAGAGCGTCGGGCTTACCATCATGGGATTGTGAGTTCGATTCCCGGACCGGGCTGTGTGTTGTGTTCTGGAACATGACGTTTCATTTCAGGTTGCTCCAGTTCACTCAGCTGTAGAAATGAATTGCAATGTCACTGGTGCCAAGCTGTGTCGGCCTTTGCCCTTCCTTTGGACAACATCGACGTATGCATAAGCGACTGTTGGTCTTCCACAAGCAACCCAGCTGTAACTAGTAACCCAACTGTAACTTTGTAACGGATTGGCGTATGAGGGTGAAATAGTGACTTATGAAAATCACCCGACCGAAATCTCGTCTGCCACGTTTTGTATTCAGCGATCGAAAGGATTCACAATCTGTACTATGAATCCCGACTGGTTGGGATTGGTTGTTCGATCACGTCGAAGGTCATCATCGTAGTAAACAAAAATACGTCATTTCAGTGATTGGATATTTAGCTTCTTTCCATTCATTTAAAAATAACTGTTTGGAATGAACATGCATCACAGCCATGAGTTTTCCATCTTTTTAATTTTGATATTTTAAAAGATAATATGATTTGGTGAGTTTTGGATGCTATTTCTAGCTGGTCAAATAAACACGCAGATACTTCTTTCAGAGTTGCTTTGGCTATTTCTGTTGTAGCTGAAAAGTGTCCGTCAGCCCCACTTGAAGATATGTACGGCATCGAGATGACTAATTTGAATACTTACAGTAATCCATAATATTGATATCCTGAACAACTTTTGTCAGATTTGGGAATCTGGAACACTTTCTATAATGCAGTGATTTCTGTGTGAGGCACAAATTGTCAGTTACAATATAGCTCATGAATTTTGTTATCTATTCAGCTTGGTTACGATACACATCAACGAATCGCACTACTGTATTTCTTATCTACACCTCTTTTCTTGATCCTTATCCACTCAAGCCACACTAGGGTACCTGTGCTCTCCTCTTCTCCTTATTCCCTCTGTATTTCACCTGACCTCAACATCAAATATGCTTCAAAACATCAATTCTCTAGAATTATATTGCTGTTATCATTTAACTTTAGGACATCCTTAATCCAGCAGGCATATTTCCAAAACAATTCCATCTTTATTCAAACTACTTATAAATAATCCCAAGAGCCTTTTCTTTTTAATACTATAGTATAAAGATTTGCTGGAAATTGGTTAGTTATGCCTAGCTGACGCAGTCGTTGGCTCGCTTGCCTCTAACTGTGTTTCCCTTAAGGGAAAAAAAGGTAAAGACCTTCTTTGGTCATGAATGACCATGGGATTGCATCTAGAAAGCTGCCCTGTGAGACACAAGTCCAGGTAAGGTTGTTTATAGAAGACAAGCAGTCGCCCATGAATACAAGTCACCCCTCTCCACGCCACCGATGTTATCCAAGGGAAAGGCAAAGGTTGATACAGCTTGGCACCAGTGACGTTGAAACTCATTTGTATAGCTGAATGAACTGGAGAAACTTGAAATAAAGTGTCTTGCTCAAGAACACAAAATACAGCTCGGTCCGGGAATCGAACTCACTACCTCATGACTGTGAGCACGACGCTCTCACCACTGATCCTCGCCATGCATTGACGTGGGAAAACATTAGAAACGAACTATTTCCCTTACCTCAGTTTCAAAATCCATCAAAAGATTCCGAATGTCGCCATCTCTCATACAAATAAATGATTTTAAAATCCTTGAAATAGTTTAAAACTATTTGCGACTGCAACAGTTACAATCGCGTGTTCAGAGTTTTGTTGTTTTTTTAGTGTAACTAGCAACCTATATTACATCTAATGTAATTCATATGGACTACAGGTGAGCTTGCATTTGTTCAGATTTAATAAGAATGATGTTTTACAAGTGTCAAAATGAGGTCGTGGTGCAAGATCAATGTCTGTAGATGCGATTTCATAATTGAACATGCCTTTCACAGTCGTTATAGGCAAATATGAAACCACACAAATGTGCTCCTGAAATGCATGAGTGAGCGTATAATGTGGTGATATGAAGTGAGTATTTTGTTATGTTTGTTAAGTTTTTAGATCAAATAATATTTGTAGGGAAAGCGGGAACTGGAAATACGGTGTTTTATAGGTAGAATATTTTGTTAAAATATATTTATTTGACTTTTTAACTTATATTTATATCAGGAAAGTTATGGGGCATGAGGAAAGTAATGGTGATACCGGTGGTAACTGGTGCATTATGAGCAGTTTCCAAGGGCTTTAAAAAGCATATTAAGAATACTGGATCTGCTGTCAGGCTCGAGGTGATCCAGAAGACAGCATTGTTGGGTACAGCTTGCATTCTAAGGAGAGTGTTGTCTCTTTGAGTCACAGGAGAAAGCGTAGAGAGAAAGTTCCTGCAAATTAGAACAGGGATTTTGATCTGATATGTGTGCAGGATATTTCTATGAGTCTATTTCATAGAGTTCTTGAGCCCAAAATGTATCGCATGATAATCTAGAGGTGGTATATGATATATAAGTTTAAAGCATATTGGTAGAAGTCATGTTTCTAGCTCATGGGTTTTGGAGTGTGTACTGTTGAATTAGTATACTGAGGAAATGAGGTAATTGGCTTTGAAAATTATTAACGTCGCGTGTATACAAGAGAATAATATATATTTGAGTGAAAATGTTTGTTAATCTTTTTACGGTGGTTGTAATAACAACGGCGAGTTTGATTATTGAATCCACCTAAAACTGTGTAAATTAATTGTTACTGTTGCAGGCGTATGTCTAAGAAAGAAAGCATCATTAGTTTCAGGTTGTAGGCTGTTGAGATTTCTGTAGTTTAGAACTAACATGTTAAGTAATTTTGTGGGTTTGTTTTTAAGATTGTTGACATTTTACGATGTTGTTTCAATGGAACATTTGTTTGGTTTTAAAATTGTAATTAGTTCTCTTAGTTTTCATAGCTTGAAGTGTTTGGAGAAGATAAGGCCGGAATAAAATGTTTAATGTACTCCTAAAGTTGTAGTGTTTATTATACAAATTTATTTATTTACTTCGTAAAACCAAAACTATGGCTTAGGTCTTTTAATGAATTACTTCTGCTGAATATGATTACGAGCCTTTTCTTCATATAACACCTAAACTTCTAACTGTATCTTGTTTCAGACTAATGAATTTTAAAATTATAATTGCATAGACATTTCCATTTTGTTATGGAATGCCAATTAACTTTTAGTACCTTTATGTGAAATTCTGAATTTTATCTTGAATAAATTGAAGTTTCATTCATCATCTAGCTCACATATGTCACTTTCATTTATGTTCAATATTATTCTTGTTGAAAAGTTTCACTTTAAATCGAATATAAGATATCTAAACTTGTGCATTAAAAAAAAGGAAAAATTGGTTAATATCAATATTCTATAAGAAAATACACATATATCTTTAAATTTTATCACCTTATATTTAGAGATGATGTAGATGTTGAATAATAGAAAATGAGCTATTGTCAATTACTGGATAACTGCCAAAAACGCAACGATATGCAAATATTAATTTAAAACACAGTTTGATATTTTTATTAAGCTGTAACTAATTCATCTAGCCGCATAGTCTGTACAAGTGTAACATTAAACTGCACCAAGTTTGTTATGTGTTGAAATAACATTGGCGAAAACGAAACAAACTATATATTACATCTAAAAGACGAGCAGATACACATATTGGAAAAGTTGGGATGTAAAATAAGATATTGACATTAAATAAAAACTGTCAATAGAAACTTAAAAATAGCAAATATACATAGTTACAATGTTGATGCTAACAAATGTGTACAGTTCTCCATAACACTGCCTTGCACGTTGTAGACTATGTTTTCTCTAACAGTTGCCGCAAACAGAAAATCGATAAAAGTCGGGTTAAGTTATAAGATTTTGTATCAATCTTATTACTTTTCCTCTCTCTCTCCCTCTTTGCTTTGAAAAATATTCAGCTCGCACTGAATATTTTTTTCTCTTCTTACCATCAACTCTCATTTTCTCACTCTCTCACACTCTCTCCTTTTCACTCTTCATGTTTCTGATATTTCTTTCGTACTCTTGTATTTACCTCACTTCCACCGCTTTATAAAGCGGTGGAAGTGAGGTAAATATAGTTGTATACAACTATATTCAGTTTTCTAGGTTATAACTTCGTATATATGGTATTTCTAAATACGTTCTTATAGGTAAATATTTTCCAAAGATATAATTTTTCTTTATAAAATCACTACATCTCATTATTTTAGTTATCATATCTACAGGGACCTATACATTTATGGGAGGCAAATTGATTTTTTTAATCCTGATAGCCCATCACATGAGAAATATAAGTTTTTATATCTCTGAAAGCATTTTACAACTATATTATTTGCAAAATATGATCCATGCAAATTCACGTATTTTAGTATTTATGCGTAACTTGTACATTTAGCGCTCTTTTATTTTATGAAACTCTTGACTTAGCATAATAATTAATAATTATATTAGAAGTTACGTCAAAGCATATATATCATATATATTATTTCAGTGTATTTTACGACGACTCTGGGTGAAAAGGTTATCTGACATTGCTACATGATTTCCAAAACTTAGTTTACATCCACAAATGATAGATAGTAGCCAGTAAGTAGCTTGCTTTTGTTTTACGCTCTATATTTTAAAATCTCCTAAGGAATATATCGGAAACAGTTTTTCTGCGGTTCACTTGATTGGAACGATTGGTATTGAACACAATTATTGGGCAGATATCTGTGGCTACTTTGCCACATAGTTGCTTTCAAGTTTTGTATATGACTTCTTGCTCTTGTTTATCGATGTTGGATTTAATAATACAATAGAAAGAAGGTCACACTAGTGAAGATAATCAGATGCGATTAGGTGCCAGAGAAAAGCAGTATTTTTTACTAATATCATTGATATCTGCGTAAATATCTATGAGTTTCTTCCGAAAAATGATTCAATTATTGTTTCATGACATTTAAATTCGTTTTCTTTTTTCCAGGAAAAAACATTTTTTTTTTTTTGTTATATGATACCTTTGTCAAGCAGAAAAGCTTTTCCATTGACCTCAATTTTAACATATTTAAGAGTTTTATAAGTCTCAATAAGTCCTATTAGAGATAAGGGGATTTTATCTTTCCTCTACCCCAATCAAAATTTCAAAACGTTTTGCGAGCGAGGATTTCTTCAGATTCACGATGATACAATCGATATATCTTTTTGAATGCTACAACGACAATAAAATTAGCATGGTTAAGATTCAGTCAACTATATTTCCTTTCTTCAAACTATATTGAATGATTTTTTTTTATATACAAGTATGCAATGAGGTTGATATGGTCGAGAGTACAAATGACTATCTCTTCTTATGGGGATAACTAATCGGCGTTAACGCCCATTCAGCGCCGATTCATTTGATCGCTTAAACAACACATCACCCACCAAGTCATCACCTTAATAAGCTAAAAACTGAAATTTATCCTTAAATGAAATTGAAAGAAAAACACCTATTTTGATAAAATGATGAATTACTGAGTTAGCATCATTATTATTATTTGTCTATTATGATTCTCGGATAGTTCTTAATTACCGGTTATTCTTTAATTGAAAGCAGGCAATAACAAATCACCAAATATTTCAAGTAATGCCTTCTCCTGTGACTCAAAGAGACAACACTCTCCTTAGAATGCAAGCTGTACCCAACAATGCTGTCTTCTGGATCACCTCGAGCCTGACAGCAGATCCAGTATTCTTAATATGCTTTTTAAAGCCCTTGGAAACTGCTCATAATGCACCAGTTACCACTGGCATCACCATTACTTTCCTCATGCCCCATAACTTTCCTATCTCGTCCCGCAGTGGCTGGTATTTCTCCATTGTTATTATTATTATTATTATTATTATTATTATTATTATTATTATTTAGAAGAAGAAGAAGAAGAAGAAGAAGAAGAAGAAGAAGAAGAAGAAGAAGAAGAAGAAGAAGAAGAAGAAGAAGAGTGCCATTGTTATCAAGTGAACGATATTTCGGCATCTAGCATACCTTCCACAAGTTCAAAAAATAATCTTGTCAATCTACTTCATTTATAATAATAATAATAATAATAATAATAATAATAATAATAATAATAATAATAATAATAATAATAATAGAAAATGAAAATGGCCACTTAAGGTATGGGAAATACCGATGAGATATTCAATATAAGCCGTTCTACATCCACTTTTGTTTTCGTATATCAAAACTCGAGACGCCTTAATTCTAAGCTTATAATTCGTGAAATATCACAAAACTGATTAATTCCGTCTATAAATAAATTCCACATTAACCAAAGATTTTCTAACATTTTTTGTTTTTTAGTTTTCAACATTTTCGTAGACACGAACGTTGAGGTCATATGTTTATCTAATTAATAACGTGTAAAATGGCCGCAGAAAATAATTAACCCATTCTAATTAGCGGTATCAATTTCGTGCCGGTAACTTTTCTAATTTTCGTCCAATTTTCTTGATCAATGCACGTTGTTCTTTGGTTGAAAAACATTTTTATTACATTTGAAATGATCGTCGGATTCGCAACAATGAAATTAAGGTGTGATAGTAAAGAGAATTGAATAATCAAAGAGACAGCGACAAAAATAGGAATTAATTTTCGTAGTGTAGAAACATATTGCCGCACAGTCAACAACGGCTATGTATATGCCAGTGATGGAAAGATGAGCAGATGACGATGCGTCTTACTAAACCCGTCCAAACTGCTTTTTCTCTTCTTTGAAATCTCATAGGATTAAATAAATGGCAGAAAGATACATCAACACTTCTAGCACTTCATTATTGGTTTTGTGATAACAATTCTTAAATTCTTGTTTCCAGTATGCTAAATACTCTAACATGCATAAATTCAAAAAAAAACTGTTCTTTGAAAAAGCATTGAAGCAAAGTATACAACAACACAACAGTTGAATATAATATTCAGAAGCAAGCGTATATACAACTTTATAAAGAATTCTGGTTTTACGATGGACAAATAACTGCATGGACTTATTGAATAAAATCATTTATTAATGTCAAAATGGAAGTTAATAAATTCCAAATTTATTCTCCAATAATTAATATATAAACTACTCCGGCTTATTCATTTCCTTCTTTGATATAATTACATTATATGAAACGGTTTTCTTTATTGGAATATGTTAGCAATCTGTAATCTTTTGTTCTTCGTAGACAACATGTGGGTAAATATTTACTTCTTCTGGCACTTCAGTACACTTCATCGAATCAATTATCATATCCAATATTTCTACAACTGAACACGCGAACTGATGGATTTCTGTAAAAGTTTCGACCTTATACATATATATATATATATATATATATA
>NC_068982.1:178473223-178474093 GCF_001194135.2 Octopus bimaculoides | reverse complement strand
TATAAGAAATTTAAAAAGCAACACAAATCGCTAAAGAGATTGCTAACAAATGCGAAGCTTTACAAAACAACCACGAAACCAACGGTTAACAAATGTGGACGCCCAAACTGTGGAACCTGCCCCAACTTACTTGAAGGCTCGGATTTTCTTTTCAAACAAGGAGAAAGGTTCATAATTAAAACTAGTTTCACTTGTGCCTCCCTCTGAGAACCTAATTTATATAATAACTTGCTCGGGTTGTGGACACAACTATATTGGACAGACGAGTATCACTTTGAGACGGAGAACCACTCTACATAAAGGGCAAATCAATTTCCTGCAATACAGACAAATTCCTCTCAGTAAGCATAGAGAAAAATGTGCAGATAACATCAAACCAAATTTCACAGTCTTCCTCTTCTACCAGTGCAAAGACACAGTTTCTCCACAAGAACATTTAAATAAAGAAACTTTTTTCATTGAAAAATACAGAACACGTCTTAATATACACGCATAACCAACTTTTATTTTTTTACATATTTCAATTCACGATTACATCACTGTACATAATCCCCTCACTAAACAAGTTTTTCGAAACCCTTTTTTTCTGTGTGTGTATATATATTCCCCTCCCCTTACTGAAAGCTGAACAGTTATCTCCCTTGTCCACAACAATAACAAGAATAACGATAATCAATTAACTCCCCTTATTTTTCTACTTGTGAAGTCATTCACTCGTAAATATCAAATCACACAACATGGACAAAAATTTCTTCTTAAGAAAATACATATTCAAATAAGTCAACCTTAATATCATGAATAGCGAAAGCGAAACCGGTCGATATATTAAAAATTATATTAAAACTATGAAAAGTGTGTGTATTTTCATTT
>NC_068982.1:178472698-178473213 GCF_001194135.2 Octopus bimaculoides | reverse complement strand
TGGAGGAGAAGGTGGGTAGGAGTGAAGAGAGGAAGTAGGTGTCAGAGCAAGAGAGGAGAGGTAGGTGGGAGTGAAGAGAGGAGAGGAGCTAGATGAAGAGGAGAAGGGAGTTGAGCCCATGTGGCGCAAAGGAGCGAAGAGAAAAGATTAATTCCTGTTCAGGCGAAGACGAGAGTCCGGATGTCCCCTGTGCAAGGATAATCCGAACACGGACGGGTGTTGTAAAGAATGACCGGTAGAGCAGAAATGGCACGAGACCGGGCTGTCATTGCCGAGTCTGATGTCTCGAAGGTTTTCCGTGAACCGGTCAGCCAAGCGGCGTCCCGTTTGACCGATGTACAGAGAAGGACAGAGAGAGCAGGAGATGCTATAAATGACGTTGCTAGAAGTTCAGGTGAAGGAGTTAGTGATATGATAGGGTCGATAATGGGTGACTGTGAGATTGGTCGTATTGGAGAGGTAGAGGCAAGTGCGGCGGCGTGGGCAGGAGAAGTTGAACGAGCTGTGTTGGGAGG
>NC_068982.1:178470035-178471308 GCF_001194135.2 Octopus bimaculoides | reverse complement strand
TATATATATATATATACATATATATATATATATAAACATATATATATATATTAATATATATATACATATATATAGATTTATGTATACATGTATACATATATATAGTATATATTTATATACATATATACATACATACATACATAAATACTTACATACATACATACATACATACATACATACATACATACATACATACATACATACATACACATGTATATTAACACTTTTCTCTGGTATAATATTCTCAAGTTATATAGCAAAGTTATTTAGCAGCTACGTTTTCAGTTGTGCAAGGGTTATATGTCGCTTTGGCAACGAATTTGATCAGAGAGCTTAGTTTTGGGATGATTAAACAAATTAACTCACGAATAACTAGAACCAATAAACTACACATATAACTGTTATAGTCAGTGGCGAAAACGGATATAACAGTGAATGTATATGTATTATTAATTGCAAAAATGACTCAACCTCGACGTTATTGCTAATTTATTTTATAACTTTGATCATTTAGCAATAGAAGCCTAAAAGTATATAAATAATCTATCAACTTCGAGAAAAAAAAATCTACAACTATGATTCTAGTTTCCAGAATATTTTACCACTATGTTCATGAATGAAATCTACAAATTCTACATTTCTGATGGATAATTTTTAGTTTAATATACAAATGGGCATTAAGTATCAACTTTCCAAAAGTGGTTACTGATATGTTTTTTTAGAAAAAAATAAATTCAATAGCATTAACGTTGGTTTAATACTTGATGTTTTAGTTTTCTTCTTTTCCCTTCTTTCTTCTAAATCCTATATTTTGGAATTTCACAAATACTCTTCTTACCGAGACTTTATAACACTAAATACTTAAACTATTCCTTTCGATATAGTTGACTGTTTTGTACATTTTCTTCCACGATAAGTCGTAGAATTCTGGTTAGTCCAATACTACATCTTAATAAGAAAGATAAGAGAAGCCGTAAATATTTGACTAATGCCTAAAAGGAAATCAATTGCAATGATGTAAATTTTCCTTATCACATATAAAGATGATCAATTCAACGTGACAGAAACATATTCTTCTGCGAAGATAAGTAGATACGTAGAAATAGAAAGCGTATTCGATATGTTGAGTTTATTAATAGACTTGTTTTGTTGAACAGTTTTAAACTCAAACTTTAATGAATGAGTAGTTAGATCGTGAGTGGTCAGATATCAGATGACAGTTGGTTTGTCGACATTTTCCACTCTTTATTCTTTATTTCCTTTACCAATCTCA
>NC_068982.1:178467670-178469677 GCF_001194135.2 Octopus bimaculoides | reverse complement strand
ATATGTATATATATATATTGCACAGAAAGTGGGATTGGGAAACGGAATATAGTCATGTGTGATTATACATTTCTTTAAAAGTCTGGGTTTAGCTATTTAGCTATGTGTGCCTAGGGAGATATAATGTTTTAGTTACTGCCGGTATGAATGTGCCCGTCTGTAGATGTGCTGTTTGCCGTATTATATCTAACATCACTCCACCAGATTTTTATCTTCCTTTAGCTTAGTTACTGCATAGCTTCCGTATTCTTAGTTAGAAATACACATTGCCGAAGTATTTATCAATCTTCTCGCCGAAATGAATTGATATCTCCTCAAGTAAACGTCAGACTTTCCTTATCAGTGACATGTTTTTACATTATTAGTATGATCATCGACAGAGAAAGTAGTGTTCGTTTTATTAAATACTATACACTGAACGATGTTCACTCGAAATATCAATAGCATTAACATTCCGTAAGTTGTTATTTGAAAACCTGGAAGAAAGTAATTAAAATTTTAGCGCCAAATCTGAGGTAATTTAAATCAGGTCTGTATGTAATAGTTTTATTGACAGCTGGAAAGTTTCTATTGGTGGTTTTTAAAAACTACATATTCCGCCTAGCTATAGAGACACGTAAGGAAGACATTGGTATTGTCTGTTATATTATTTCTACCTTTGAGCTAAAGCTTATTTTCTAAATGATAATTCCACAAAACTCAGTCTGAGATTTGTTAAAGCCTTTACAGGAAACTGAATTCACTGTAGCTATACTTAAGCAATGAATAATCGTTCTCCTCGATACACTTAAATAAAAACATGGATCAGTCAGGTGTTCTTCGAGCTTTGCTTGTCTTAGACAAGCGCCTTTGTTTTTGAGCTTTATAATTTCTGATGTGATTCGAATGTCAGGTTTGTCATTTGTGAACATAACTACTGCATCATAGAAATCTTATTTCAGTATCAAGCATATATACAGTACAGTTAGCATTATTACACATCACCTCAAAGCGGCGAACTAGCACAATCGTTAGCATGCCAGGCAACTGCTTATCGGCATTACATACGTCTTCACTTCCGAGTTCAAATTCCACCGAGGTTGACATTGCCTTTCATCCTTTCGGGAACGATTAAATAAATACCAGTTATGCACTGGGGTCGATGTAATCGATTGACCTTCTCCCAAAAAATTTCAGGACTTATGCCTATAATAGAAAGGAATAGAAAAGATTGTTACACATCACCGGCTTCTAATTTGAAAACTAGGAAATACTTAAAAAAATATACTTTATATGCTTGAGAATAGTTCTGTGTATATGTTTGAATAAAATGTTTGATCGCCTTAATCGCTTATAAACTAATGGTCTACATGCAACAATAACAATTCTCAATAATTCCTTCTGAAAGGCATATAAGCTTTCTCGTGACAATTATCAGTTTTGATCTTGAGAACTTCTTCGACGAAATAACAATAAATATTGCTGAAGTCATTAATTACAAGCAAATCAGTTTATTATCGTTTGCATATATTTATAGCCGCACTTCTTCGAGTGTGTGAATGTATATATGTGTATGGATGCGTATATATATAAATATAGATAGATAGATAGATAGATAGATAGATAGATAGATAGATAGATAGATATTATAAGCTGGTTCAGTATAACTGCAATCAGATTTAAAGAACTCAACAAAGTAAATGTTGTTGTTGGCACTCCGTCGCTTACGACGTCGAGGATTCCAGTTGCTCCGATCAACGGAACATCCTGCTCGTGAAATTAACGTGCAAGTGGCTGAGCACTCCACAGACACGTGTACCCTTAACGTAGTGCTCGGGGATATTCAGCGTGACACAGTGTGACAAGGCTGACCCTTTGAATTACAGGCACAACAGAAACAGGAAGTAAGATTGAGAGAACGTTGTGGTGGAAGAGTACAGCAGGGTTCGCCACCATCCCCTGCCGGAGCTTCACACAACGCCCGGTCTGGGAATCGAAACCGCGATCCTATGACCGCGAGTCCGCTGC
>NC_068982.1:178457537-178466999 GCF_001194135.2 Octopus bimaculoides | reverse complement strand
TGTGTGTGTGTGTGTGTGTGTGTGTGTGTGTGTGTGTGTGTGTGTGTGTGTGTGTGTGTGTGTGTGTGTGTGTAAAATAAAGACATATGCATTTGAGTATGTGATTAATTTATTCCAGAGAAACAAGTTAGAGGAACAGAAGTAATGGTTGAATTTATATATTTTGCATATTTTTTCTAGTTATTTACGTGATCCAAAAAATATCTAATGCATTTTTGCATTTGTGACTTTATATATAAGCAACACCATAAAAATATATTAGTGATCTGCATTATATACAATGTATTTATACCATCGTATTCTAAATGTGTCTGTAATAAAAGAAAAACGTGAACATTCATATGAGAGCAGTGGAGGAACTGGAAAATGGCTTATATTCAGAATGTATACAATTTTAAAGTAAACCGTAAGAGTTTCGTTGTTCCTATAGTGAAGGGGAAAGGTGTGTTTATCAAAGCATTCAGCAGACTGGAGGTGATAGAATATAGAAAAAAAACGATTGTTATTTCTGGATGATTAATGTATCATCAAGTTCAGGACAAGACAAAGTTGCAAAACAGAAAAAGAAACTTTAAAAGACATGAATAGGAAATTCTTCTTTGCTTATCTACTTCTCGAAACTTAAGGGCTGAGCATTAGGAAATATCATAATAATTTTAGGCATACATTATAAGTCATTTTTTAATATCTATTTGTTATTCTATGAAAAAAACTTATCTGTTTTGTAGACTTAATATTGGTTTCTGTATAAATTGGATAGAGGAAAATTGATTTGAAGTAAGCTTACATCCTCCAGAAGCATTGTAACCGGACTTTATGTTTAAATCATTCTGAAAAATATACATTATTAGTGGAATGTATACATATATCACTATATTACTCCAGTGATGTCTTTTTTAATGTTTTGAACAAGTATGCAAAATAGTTTGGGTTTTTTTTTTTGGGGGGGGGTTCATAATTCACAATCTAATTCGAGTTTCTAAGTTATTGTCAATTGTTTGTATCTTTAAACATCTGGATTCTTATTCCGTCTAATATATGTATATTATTGTGTGTATATACAGCCTGGGTTTCAGGGACCCACAGCTTTTTGATATTCTCCCAAAGAGCCTGAAGGACCTGCACAAAGTGGATGTAGGTGTTTTCAAATCAGAATTGGATCTCTTCCGGCCGAGAGTCCCAGATGAACCCACCTCGCGGCAGGAGGCCCAAATGAGGGTAGCGACATCAAACTCCCTTATTCACCAAATGCCACATATCCGAGAAGGGTCTCTATAATAACAGTGTAGCAAAACGGTGGTACCATATCATGGCCACGATTTTGAGCTGAAACTGATAAAACAGTATATGTATGTATGTGTGTGTGTGTGTGTGTGTGTGTGTGTGTGTGTGTGTGTGTGTGTGTGTGTGTGTGTGTGTGTGTGTGTGTGTGTGTTCACGTCTATGTTCACCTCAACGCAACTTAGCGATTCAGCCTAAGTAGCCAATAGAGTAAGTACCAGTTATAAAAAAATAATAAGTACTGGAGTCGATTCATTCAACTGAAAATTCATCATGACGGTGCCCCAGTATGGCCACAGTCTAATAACTGAAGCAAGTAGAAGAGAAAAGGTAAAATATATGGCGTACCGACATTCAGCGCATAGACAATTAAGTAGTATATATAATTTATTATTACATTATATTGGTGTTGGGATTATTATTACATTATATATCAAAAACGCATGCACATGCAACCTGTGAAGGCGCGTGGCTTAGTGGTTAGGGCATTCACCTCACGATCGTATGGTCGTGAGTTCAATTCCCGGCAACGCGTTGTCCCCTTGAGTAAGACTAGTGCTCTAGTCCACTCAGCTGGCAAAAATGAGTAGTACCTGTATTTCAAAGGGCCGGCCTTGTCACACTCTGTGTCATGCTGACTAAGAACTACATTAAGGGTACACGTGTCTGTGGAATGCTCAGCCACTTGCACATTAATTTCACGAGCAAGTTGTTCCATTGATCGTATCAGCTGGGATCCTCGTCGTCGTAATCGACGGAGTGCTACTACTACTATTACTACATGCAACCTACAAACACAGCAATCATAGTATAGATTAACTATACATAAACAAAAAGTTTACATATGCATGAAACAAACACCAGCAAATAAACATACACACATATACACACGCCCATACGAAACGATAACTACACCTTTTGAATCTCCTGTGAAAATATAACTAGCTAACTACTGTTTCAAAGAATATAATTTAGCATTTTGATTTTTTTTTTTTTTGTATTTCTTATCTTTACATGTTTTTAAATAAATAATTGAAATTTTTCTTGTTTTTTTTTTTCATCCCAAAAGTAACCTTTACCTAAGTGCAATATGATGCCCTGTGCTGAATTGTCTATGCGATGAATTATCTGGCGATGAATTCTCGGCGCTGAACTGTCGCGTCACGAAAAAATATATGTTTAATCAAATAAAACACAAGCATACTTTAACAGATTTTACGCTATTGCGGCAGTTGTGTTTTTCCTCTCTTATATGCTACAATGTATATCTCTTTATGTAACATGTTGACGGTGTGACAATGATTTCACACAAACATCACACTTCTAGTGTTTCTCTCTAACACGCAAAATTTTATGATCCTTTTAAACAGCTTAATATGTAGATACATATATGTGTGAGTGCATGTATGTGTACATGCATACATATATATATGTGTGTGTGTGTGCGCGTGTGTGTGAGGGAGAGAGAGAAAGAGGAGGGAGGAGCATGGCTTAATGGTTAAGATGCTGCATTTGCGGTCTAGCGATCGTGATTTCAATTCCTAGACCAGGTGGTGCGTTGTGTTCTTGAGGAAAACACTTCATCTCACGCTGCTCTGCAATCACTTTGACACCTGACTCGTGGTACACACCACACCTGTTCAGACAACGTTGGAGCGAGTGAGCTAATGTGCGCACGAATATTTGATCACTCTAAACAAATCATTTGTGCAGGTTGTTCAGCAAAAGTTGAATGCTCATACGTCGCCTGCGAGGGGAGAGTCCATCATGTGTGCGTGTGTGTGTGCGCGCGCATGTATATGTGTGTGTGTATGTGTGTGTGTGTGCGCGCGCGCATGTATATATGTGTGTGTGTGTATATATATATATATATATATATGTACATATATATTATATATATATATATATATATATATATATATATATATATATATACATATATATGTGTATGTATATATATGTATATGCAAATGTGTATTTATATATATATGTATGTGTATATATATATACAAACACACATACACACACACACACATACATATATATATATATAATAACAGACGACAGCTCATTAGAACTGGTTCTTACGCAATTTTTAAATAGGAAAATGAGATTATTACTTCATCAGATGAAACTTAATTTCAAAAACAAAAGAATATCCCAAGAATACGGCAGGGACGTGGCTGTAGTTTTTCGAGGTTTACTATGAAGTGGGAGAATGACCAAGAAAATTGGCCGCCGTCGGCATTAAGGGGTGGGGTTAGGTTAAGAAAGATGTTTAAGGTTAGTGACCTGGGTGAAATAGAAATCGGATATATTTGTTCTTTGGGAGACTAGATATGGGGTGTAGGTAATATTTTATAATATTAGGCTTAGATAAGTGGGTAGTTGGGGGGGGACTAAAGATAAAGTAAGGAGGATAAATAAAGAAAAGTAAAAAGTAAAAAGTGAAGAAATATATTAGTGCATAAATATAGTCAATTAGGTATAGGGTCGGGGTTTAGGATTCGCTAGTTAAGGCTAAAGAACAAAGGGAGGAGGGCAGAGATACCACAGAGTTTAGAGATATTCTGTGAATATAGGTTGAAAGTTACAGTAGGGTGGGAAAGAAATCAAATGACAAGTTCTAACTATTGTGGAACTGTAGCGTTTCGCGCGATTGCTTTCTCTGGTAAAGGAGAAAGATGTAGGAGATTACTATAGGTACGAACATCTTATATAGGCTAGTGGAGACCACTTGTAACATGGGGAAATGTGTGCCTGGAAAGGAAATGCCTGGTAGTAATAGTAGTGTACTACTTATCATTAAGGAGTTCATAGAAAGAAGGGGTGGTTTTCTCTGTGTACAAAACCGGAATATTCTATCTTATATTTATCAACCTTAGGCGGGGACTACAGGTTTACCCAACCCTACCTGATGCATATATTTTCAAGTACGCGATTTTATCTGAATCCTTATTATTATTATTTATTGTCTTTGCACAGCTTCTAACGCAAGAGATGTACTACGGCGCCAGCTGTTCGCTACCAGTGAACTAAGGTAATACCCCTTATTTTTCGAGCACAATCCGGAGTGTTCGAGCGGTTCCAAACAGTGCTGTTTTCTGCAAGTGCTCCACCCTTATTGCAGTCCCTATTTGTTCCATGTACTTCTCAAGATTTTTACTTAATGTTCCCAAGGCTCCGACAATTATTTGTACTACTACCACGTTTTTCATCGACCACAACTACTTAACCTCCCAAGCTAACCTGTCATATCTATCGACTTTTCTTTCTTCCTTATCGCATACCTTGTTGTCAGCTGGGCATGCTATATCTATTATCCAGCATCGTTTGCTTTCTTTCTCAATTAACACTGTCTGGTTTCCTATTCTCAATCTCATGGTCGAACTGAATCATAAAATTTCATAGGACCTTTGCATTATCATTTTCGATGATGTCTTCGTATCAATTTTTTTCTCTGTCAAGTCCATATCTGTTGCAATATTGTCATGACATCTCTTATATTCTTTCTGGGTTAGTGGCGTAGATTGACTGGTAATATGCTATACGATTTCACCATTTTGTCCACAAATTCGGCACTTATCACTTTCTGATGTGCTGTCTATTTGTATTTGATGTAATTGGTTCTTAATGCTTGCTCTTGGGCAGCACAAATTAGAACCTCCATTTCCAGTTTTAAATCACTTTTAGTCACCCATAACCATCTTTTTTATCTGTCTGTTTTATCTTCAGCATCCTTATGAAATTGTCCTTGCATTCTTTTCTTTATCCACTTATTTTCAGTTTCATTCATTCATAAGTCCTTGTATAGTGCTTTAGCTTTGCAATCCTCCATCCTACACATGCCTGACCTTCTTACTTCCAATAATTGTGGTTCTGTGGCATTTTTTATATACCATGCTATGTTGTTTTCTTCTGCTCTCTAATGCTGTGTTCGCATCCAGTCAATCATCTCCCCCACCCCGTTTAGTTCATCTACTTGTCCATGCGATTACCCCTGCTCCATATCTAAGGAGTGAAGCCGCCCAGGTGTTTATAGCTTCAATCTTATTCCGTTCGTTTAATTTCGACTTAAGGATCAGTCTCAGTCTGCGCAAGTACTCCATCTTAAATTTTTCGGTCATTTCTTTCTCCATCAATTTATCCATTTCCAAAATCCCCAAGTACTTATAGCCCGTCTCTTCTATCTGCTTCATAACCTCCCCCGACGGTATCATGCACAGTACAAAGATCAGTGGGAGCAGGCAATCCCCTTGGAAGATGCTTCTTCTGATTTCTGTCAGTTCCGTCCTCCACTTCACCATACTTTTTCCAAACAATCGCTCAACATTCGATGCAATGCCAAATAGGTTCATACATTCCATAATTCAAGAATTAATTAATTGTATAGAAGGTTCATTTCCGAATATCGTTTCGTAATTCTTAAAACTGAAGTATAGTTACTTAGATATTAACATATGATTCGTATGTCTAAGTCGATGTAATGTTTTGACCTTGAGTACTAATTCTGTTTAGGCTTTTTGTGCGATTACACTTCTGCATACTGCAGAAAAACCAACTTCTTCATTAACGGTCTCAGGTGGAGGGCACATTTTCATGTTTAACAAGACGATAAACCAAATTAAAAATTTTAATATGGATTCAAGAGCTGTAATTGCCAATCCCCCTAATTTGTTATAACAAAATTTTGAAGATAAATTTTCCCTAATTAAAATTTTTTAAAAATACAGTATATGTCATATATATTTCTGCCCTTTTGATACGGATTTTTTGTCAGATTGAAGATATGTTAAGTTTTTTCGTTGTTGTTGTTGTTTTTTTTTGGGGGGGGATGGGATTCATTTATTTTCGAAACTACACTTTTCAGAGAAAATTACTAGAAAGTGTAGTTCATTTTTCTTTATGCAAGCTTTTGATTAAAGAGAACATTTCACCGTAAGGCTTTTCAAGTAACGGGTCTGGGGTTATTTACGCTAGTTTAAAATGCATATTGAAATAAGTAATTTTGTTTCTCGTCTCATTA
This sequence comes from Octopus bimaculoides, assembly GCF_001194135.2. Lineage (NCBI taxonomy): Eukaryota > Metazoa > Mollusca > Cephalopoda > Octopoda > Octopodidae > Octopus > Octopus bimaculoides. Next base: position 178,460,692 of record NC_068982.1, on the reverse strand, counting down.
ATTACGAAAAGAAGCTCACTGCATAAGTCTTTTAATGAATTGGCTGGCTTTCTGCAATATGCATTTTAAATAAGGTTTCTACGACATTACACACATATTTTTAGTGTACATGTCGATTAGCTGTTACAACCTTATTAGAAAGTTAGTTATAACAAGCCCCAAGTATAAATCGCTTGATGCAATTAGTTTGCTCGGTAAGACAAGTACAGCACCAAGCTAAATTGATTGCATTCAACGCCTTAACAGCAACACAAATAAGTGTATTTTAAGTTGACTGTCACAAGGTGTACTGTTTGTTTTGCTCTTAACTACATCTCAGCGTAATATTAATGGAGAATTAAATGTCGGACTTTTATAAATATATGGTGGGGAATGGAGAGAAGGAAAAGCGAGACGTTGATAGAAGGTAGGAGGAAATTGAAATGCATTATATGCAGATGTCTGAGTATGTTTCTATCAGAAACTTTCTACCACATACTTAGAGCTCAGTCGTGTCTTGAACTCAATACTTTAGCCATAAATGAATCGAAATCACTTTTTATAAATCTTGTTACCACTCATTTCTTCAATAAACATTGTTAAATTAGTCATTATTAAATACCTCTCTGCTTCACTAAATACCCAACTAAATTCTGAGGACTTTTGTTAGAATTTGCTCGACTAAAGGTGGTGCTCCAGCATGGCCGCAGTCAAATGACTGAAAGAATAAAATAATAAAAGAAAAATAATAACATATAACCTCCTTTCCGCTCTTTCCAACACCCCACATCAATAGATTAATGGGTTTTTTGTTGCTTTTTTTTACATTTCCCTCTCACGATATACTAATATAAACTCAACAAACTAAATAATATTTATACAACTGCTCACCGAACCACGAAGAAACCCCTAGAAATTAATTACGCATGATTTGATCACGTTATTCTTCAGAAAAGAAAACAATCAAACTATATAACCCAATCCTTTTGTTGCTCCATTGACATTTTTCTATTGAATAAATTACTCAAACATTAATCACAATGTTTTAAACTTTTTAATTTCTGCACCAAGTACCTAACCACCTTTTTATTTCCAATTATTCCACAAAATTTCCAATAGAATTCTTAGTTCCTTTCAAGCAAAGCACATTAGAGAAAAATAACGTATAACACTCCTTCACAACCTCGTTAATACTCTACCAGTGCCTCCTCACTTCTTCCGACAATGTGCTTGTATAAAGTCTAACAATGAATTTCCCATTTATGCTATGATTATGAGAATAAATTGTATACTTATGGCAATTGAATTTTAAAAACAAACGCTATACGTTTCTACGTGCGCGTGTGTGTGTGTGTTTATTTGTGTGCGTCCGTCCTTAATAAACTGCCTTATCCAGTCTGCAGTAAAATTTGGAAAAACTTCAGCAGTTTACTGATACACCGAATTAAAATACTTTTTCGAAATTATTGTAAGTTCTGTCGTAAAGATATTCTTTTCTACTCTAGGCACAAGGCCCGAAATTTTAGGGTACGTGGGCCAGTCGATTAGATCGACCCCAGTACGTTTCTGCTAACGTTTCTGCCAGCTCGCCGCTTTCTGCCGTAAAAATATTCTTTTCTACTCTAGGAACAAGGCCCGAAATTTTGGGGGAGTGGGCCAGTCGATTAGATCGACCCCAGTACGCAACTGGTATTTAATTATCGACCTCGAAAGGATGAAAAGCAAAGTCAACGTCGACTGAATTTGAATTCAGAACGTAAAGACAGGCGAAACACCGTTAAGCATTTCGCCCGGAGTGCTAACATATCTACCAGCTCGCCGAACTTTCTGCCGTAAAAATATTAATGACATTAATGCAAGGGCAGGAAATTACTAGAAGAAAAGAAAACAAAGTAAAATGCTAAAATTTCAATGGAACTAAGAGAAAAGCAACGCATTTGAAAATATTGCTTGAAATCAGTACGAGTTGTCAAGCTATCTAATCACATTAATTGCCATTAAGATTGATTATTTTGTTCTTTTAGAGTGTAAACTAATCAGTCTCCTTTCTATTGTACAAGCCCTTCCACACAATACGCCCATTCAATCAAAAAAGTAATAAATTATTTACAGGGTGGTAACTGACTTTTGATTTGATACGTTCGACTAGTGGATGTTTATTATCAGTAAATACAATAAGAAAAATACATTCATCCTGATGATAATAATTATTTACGGCAGTTTTCTCGTATTATTTTTTAAATTTAAAGTTACCAAATTTTAAGTAAATTCTTATGCGTAGAAAGTTAATATCGATTAATAGAATTGTTGTCCAACTATATTTTAAAGTAAATTTATTTTTACAGTTACCGACAATAACATCTGAATTAAATTATGTGCAATACCTAATTTACAACACGTGAAGCTTAAGGAGATATCTTAATTTCAGAAAAGTCTAATTAGCAACATGAATCTTATCTCTTTTTACAAGTCTTCGCTATTTATCTACAGAGTATTACAGACAAATGCCTTAAACAACCGCGAATAGAATTTACTAATGTTACAAAATGTACAAAATTTGCATCGCTAAAAGAACTTACAACACTAAGAGGAAACAAACTGTGAATGAAACATATTCATCGAAGCCTATATATTTGTAATATGCATGTAAGCATATATGTCTGTTTGTCTGTGACATCTTACACATGAATCCGTGATAGCAGAGTGCTACATAATCAAATATTCTATAAAGTGTATGAAGCAACATTTAAAATATTTGTTTATAGTAAACTCTCTTACAACATGAAACTTCATGAAGTGAAAATAATTTTAGCACCAAAAATAGATAAGAACATTTGACTCTGCCAAAATAGAAATTATGCGGTCTGTGAATTTGTCTTCTCTAAAAATATGAACAGTTTACATCACAAATAAGACACACTGAAATCCACATTTTTACACATAAATTCACTTGGTATACGCTCACTCGAGTATAACTTGCAATTCTTTTTCAGAAGGTAATTAAAACTATTCTCGTGAGGAAAATTATAAGATGAATGGTGATATTTATTTTCTTCAATTCAGATAAGACAGACTTCATTATCGCTTATACATATGTGTATGCGTGTGTGTGTGTATGTGTGTGTGTGTATACGTATATATATATATATATATATATATATATATACACACATATA
>NC_068982.1:178445728-178457527 GCF_001194135.2 Octopus bimaculoides | reverse complement strand
ATATATATATATATACACACATATATATATATAAATATATATATATACATATATATATATATGTGTGTGTGTGTGTGTGTGTATATATATATATATATACACACATATACATACACACCCGTATATATATATATATATATATACATATGTATATAGATGTATATATACATTTATATTTACTCATATACATATGTGTGTGTGTGTGTGTGTGTGTTTATGTATGCGTATACGTATGTATGTATTTACATGTAAATATATACATATAGCGGCTCGCGTGTGTGTATCTGTGTATGTATGTATGTATGTATGATGTCGTACGAATGAAACATATTTTAGTGTAGACATTTAATTGACGACCATTAAACTTTCTGAAAAGACTGCTTGGTATACATAAATATGGGTGCATGCTTCAGGACGTTGATTCATAGAGTTATTTACTTTTGTCCGTCATCGTATGCTCTGCTAACGATGCAAATTTTGTATATTCAGTAAATATAATGAATTGTATAGTCGGTCATTTAACGTATTTGTCTCCGACATTCTGTAGATAAATAACGAAAACTTATAAAAGGAGATAAGACTCTTATTGTTAATTAGACATTTCTCAAATTAAGATATCTTCTTAAACTTTACCTATTGTAAATTAGATATCGCTTATAATTTAATCGAAATGTTATTGTCTGTAACCGCAAAAGTGAATATACTTTAAAATATAGCTGTAAATTGATTATATGATCGCTATTAGAATTTCACACATAAAAAAATTATTTAAAATATTTGGAAACCTCAAATTAAAAACAGTATCAAATCGAATATGTATGTAGGCATGCGTCTACCCTTCGAGTAGTGTCCTAGTCAGTCACCATCTCAGTGCGATACTTCCTCCTCCCCCATGACCATATGGTAAGTGACCGACCAACACGAGTCGTCATTCCAGTCAGGATCTCAGAGAAGAGAATTCGATACGCAGAATCCAACTCGGAAAATCGAGCAACATGACCAAGGTGTCTGAGCTGATACTGCTGAATCATGCAACTAACAGGATGCATCTTAGTTTCTGAGTATAACTGTTGGTTAGACATGAAATCCAACCAGTGATAAACCATAATCCTTTGAAGCGCCCTGGTACCAGACGAGTTCAGGCGGCTCTTAAGGACCTCGGACACTGTCCAGGACATGCAACTATAGAGCAAGACGTGGAAGACTAAACACCTGAAGACCCAAACCTTTGTCCTTCTCCTCAGATATCAGTAAGGCCAAACACCCCTATCCAATGTGTCTACAACTCCGCCAGCACATCCAGGTCGTTTTTAGATATTGGACTCGCGGCTTATACTGGTATGGATTACACTTCACACTTCCGAGTTAAGTGAAGCGGTCAACACCTTCGACATTCTTAATTACAACAAAGCCAAAGAAAACAAGATACATGTCTTGATCCAAGAAACTCTATGACCAAGTGGTTCCGCTTCCTCGCTCAGTGAAAGGAAAGCACCCTTTTAAGACATTAAGGGACTCAGGAAGAATAACCACTTTGTCTGAAAAATCCAGTTAGTATTCCTAGTTTTACTAATGAGTACTCCACCATCTGGTCATGATTGATCCACCATCTGGTCATGAATCCAGTCCATGCAGACACTGAACAGAATGGGATCCAAAACACAACCCTTATTGACTACAGATATAACTTTGAAAAATCAAATGTTGAGGCGCCAATCCGAACTACGCTTACTGCTCCAGTATACAAGACCACGCCAGCCCAACCAGTCAAACAGTTATACCTCGCAGCTTCAGAATCCTCCAGAGCACATCTCTGTCTACTGAGTCAAACGCCTTGCGGAGGTCAACATAAGCTGTAAGCTGCCTCTGCCGAAAACGCTGCCTGCGTTTGAGGAATACTCGGTGAACAATGATCTTATCAGTTGATGATTTCTTTGACGTGGCCGCAGAGATGCAGGCGGCCACCTTTACTTTTCCAGTGAAGGATAACTATGCCCCTCTTCTAATGAGGCGAGATGATGCCACTGCTCCAAACTGAGCAAATAATCCATCCTAAGTTTATAGCAAGCCCACTTTTCGTCATCATCATCTCCCCATAGATGGCACAAGCACTGACTGTTTTCCCGCCCTTCAGCTGATTTACCACAGTACGAAACTCGCCTGCTCACGGCAGATTACAGCTGTGTGGCAGGTTGGACACAAGTACTGAAGGCATCGCGGTATTCAGAACAGTACTAGGAGAGTTCACTTTATACAACCTCTCAAAGTACGATACCAGCGAGCCAGCTGCTTGGGCTCCCCCGTCAGGAGCGTTCAAGCAGAGTCTAAGACTCCAGAACACAGAATGGGAAGGCTTTGCATCCATAAGTAAAGTGATTCATTTGTAGGCAACACGTTAGTCTGAAGTGTCGACTCTCAACTTCCCCGTAGATTCCTCGAACCTATTCTTCCTTGTCCGACCTTAGTGTCCTGACAGCTTTAAATCTTAGATCCCGAGGCAAATCACCCTACAGTTGCACTCCACGAATGCAAGGGTCTCCCTTGAAAGGAAACGTGTCCTTGGCCATTTTTGGAAACCAATATACTCCCTGGTAGCTGACAGCAGGGTGTCCCTGTGACTTTTCTGCATTCCCACAAGTCTAGTTGAGAGCCTAGCTCCAAGTAGCACAGGCCCAAGTTACTGCAAATAAGTCTTGCTTACACTGTCGACATCCAGTCTGGAACTGGCTGCCTTCAGCCTCTTAACCGCCAGTCGTAATCTCAATACATCCACAAGCCTATGATAAGTGCCCATGAAGCTAGCACCGAAAACCCTACAGTTCTGCAGGACTCTCCAATGGCTGTCTACAAGCCTATAATCAATCTTCTATGCCACTAGATCAGTACTGGAATAAAGTCCAGCGATGTAGTTCAGAACATTGGTACCAGAAGCGAGCAATACGAAGTCCGTTCTTTTTGGCCAATACAGAAGCATCACACCACTTTCGTTCCTGGTACCCGACCCATAATGGCTGACCTCCCTCTCATATCGCGTTCTGTCAATCGCTGTAGATGCGTTAAAGACTCTCATAACCAAGGACGCATTCCTGTTGAGAATACTCCCCATGGCACAACGCAGCAGAGGCAGAATACTTCCCTCAGAGACCTGTCAGTCACAGTATTAGGAGCAAACACTGCAACCAAGAAAATGACACCTAGGGTATGTCGAATCCTTAGCTGCATAAAACGCTCGTTGACGGGTGTTACATCTGATACTATTTTAACCAGCCAGTCGGCCACAAGAACTGCTACTTCCCCTACCCCATCATGCTAGCCATCAGAGCTCCCCGACTAGTAGTAAGTGTAAGCACTAGTTGAGATTTCGCCGCTATCTGGCCGACGCACCTCCGACAAGGCCGCCACGACTCGCAAACAACCAAGTTCCAAAGGGGTCAATGGCTGATGAGAATCACCCCTCAAAGAGAGAGTATTCCTGGTCCCTACCCGTATAGGCCTCCTCAGATTGAACAGAGATTACCTATTCCTGATGGATGATACCTTTGCACAATGTTCCAACTTCACCTGTCCTCCAGGATTTTTCCCAACCGCTTCATAGAGTGCGACTTACAGACAGTTGAAATACTACCGCGAAGGAGAGAACTTGATGAGTCTGTTTCGATAGCTGTTGCTGATGAGGATTTTATGATTTCGGAGTGGAAATCCTCCCTGAAGCTTTTTAACCACATTTTACGACGCGTAGCGAAAACGTTGGGTGTATTCTTTGGTATGCCAGTCAACACACAGCAAAATGAATGTCGTAGACAATCATTATCAGAATAAATGTATTTTTCCTATTGAATTGTTACAATATAAAAATAATATAGTCAAATGTATCAAATCAAGCGTCAGTTAGCACCATGAAGGTAATTTGTTTCTTTTGAGGATGAACTGTGGAGAGGGGCTTATAAATTAGAAAGGAAATATGGTAGTTTACGCTCTACGAGAACAAACTAATTAATTCTTGTAGATTGCATACCTGTATAACAGCAGGTGTGTTTTTATGTGCCCGTGTATTTTTGCATGTACGCTATGTTTGTGTATTTGAGAGGGAGGCCGGTATTTTTTGTGAGTAGAATTATATATCAAATCTTTAAAAAGATTCCTGTCAAAAATATAGAAATAGAAACTTATACTTTTGATAAACGCTATCTTAAAACCCAACTTGTTATCACGTTTTAATGATGAATGGTCATATTTTTCGTTCATGGTGGAATTTTGTTAGATACTATCATATATATTTTTTACTAAATAATCATGGGTATATAAAAGTTTCTCATAAAGCGAATACGCTTTTTGATATTTTACGAATCTGTTTGATTCTCTAATTCGGTAATCTGCTTCTATGAACATACGAATACTAATAAGTAATAACTCAGATTACCGAAAAAACTTTTGTATATACATATATGTGCGCTCAAAAGAATTGTTGCATATATATATATATATATATATATATATATATATATATATATATATATATAATTGTCACTGTGACTAGGGTGTTATAACACTTACACTGCTATAATAAGATCTAAAATGCTCTACGCTGTCATCAAAGCGCATAATTGTGTACATATATATATAGACAGGGACTATAATCAATTTTATGTAATTCGCTAAATCAGCAATTAGCAATTCGCTAAATCAGCCATAGATTTCTATGATGGAAACATATATACAGATAGAGAATTAAGTCCCAAGTATGCAGAAATAGAACCAGTCCTAACTGATGAGGCAATGGAAATTGCCGAAATTATATTAAGTATAAGGAATTCTCAAACGGCGTTTTCGGACGATTGTAGTTCCTGTTTGTATATATGTGCTTTGACTACAATTACGTGCTTTGACTACAGCATTAGAGCATTTGAGCTCTTATTTCTAGCAATGTAGGTGTTACAAGACCCTAGTCACAGTTAGTGACAATTATAGTTTTCCTTTTTGGTAAAACATTGCAAACTGCTGTCTATTTTAATTTTATGTATACACATTTACGATTCGCTAAAGCATCCATAGATTTCTATGATAAAAACATATATACAGACAGAGAATTAAGTCCAAAATCTGCTGAAGTACAACCGCTCCTTACTGATGAGGCAACGAAAATTGCCGAAACTGGATTCAATATAAGGAATTCTTGAACGGCATTTTCAGATGATTGTAATGTCTGTCTGTATGTATGTGCTTTGTCTACAATTATGTAACAATTATAGTTTTCATTTCTGGTAAAACATTGCAAACTGCTGTCTCCTTTAATTTTACATATAAATGAGAGCAGCAATATCAAACTCACTCATTCATCAAATACCACATATAGCAGGAGGATTGAAGTAACCAACATGTAGCAAAACTAATGGTAGTGCCATAGCATAGCCGCTGCTCTCGAGCTGTAACGAGTAAAAGAGTTATAGAGTAAAGAGTAAATTCTTCTGAAATTAAAGAATTTTTTCTAAAACAGTGCTACATAGAGAAACACCACAATTAAATCATATTACACGATATTCACACTATTCGTGATCATTAAAATTGTATGAAAACTTGAATTCTACACAAATGAGAACATTAAAGAAATCTCCAGAGAACACATTTACACACTGAATTATTTTCTCTTCCGAGAAAATAACATTCTTCCACCTAATCTAGGGATCAATTCTATAGGTTTTTACCCCATTCTAAACACTTTGCAACGTTTGTTTTTGAAAGTAGTGGTTTTCTGATTGCAGCGCTCCCGTGAAATCCGGCTTTGTGCAGCTTCCAGCGAACAGTTTTTGTGAAAACTGTGTTCTCGGGGTGGTCATTAAGCTCTGCAGTAATTTGGGGAGCAGTACTTTTGTGATCCTTTCTAACAATTCGCGTGAGAGTCCGACGATCCCTATCTGAAAGTTTTGCACCGAAACTTAAGGCTGACATAGCTGAGTGAACCTATTTAGTGGCACTCCAAAACAATCAGAGCTTTCTAAATTTAATCTGCCAAGTGGTTCAGTGAACAGTGTGGCTGAATGGTTATGATTTATATCTATATACGTATGTATAAAATTTTGTTCCCCACTAAATTTTTACGTGAACTTTGGGTTGTTTGTTTATTCAGTCTAGATTTGTAATTTTTGTATGAAAATATTTTCTTTGTTTATCTGTGCTTGACCTATGTTATTGACTTAACAAAAGTAAGATTTGGAATTTGGGAGGCTTATTTTTTTGCAAATATGTCAGTGGGATCTGTCTAGTGCCGGGGTTTCGTATTTATTGATGATGAAAAGTTAGTCTATTTCTGAGAGAAAATTTGTTTGATCTATGCAATTTTCGTTACATTTTTCACACTTAAGAACATATATTATTTTTTCTGACAAACAAATACAATGATTTTTTTGTGATTAAAATCTAACCTGATTTAAATTTATATTTTTGTCTTCAATGAGGCTCATGCAAATCTCGCAATTAAGGCGTCCATACTTTTTGGCTGTTGGTATGGGGTTTGTGGAGTGTAATTTAGCGCAGGTGGGCGATTTGTAGGGATTTTAATTGACTTTTGCTTTTGATTATTTTGTGTATTTCGATTGCTTATTTCATTCTAGTCTCAGTAGTAGAATGTTCTGGTGGATAATGTTGTAAACCTTTGTGTTGTGTCTTTTGTGCTGTGTGTTGTAATAAACGGTAGAGTATTGGGTGTGTCTGGTGTGCTTTTGTTTTTCGTAATTCTTCAATATCTTTGCTTTGGCACGCTCTATTTCGTTGTCTATTAACATTGACGTATATTTTCTTTCAAGTAGTATTTGTTTTATTTCCTACAGTCTTTTATTACGAGTGTCAACGTCTGAAACAATTGTGCAGATTCTTCTTGTTATAATAAATAGAATATTAGTCTTCGTGTGTTTGATATGGCATAAGAAGAAGAGAAGGTATTGTTTGGAATCTGCTGGTCTGTAATGAATGTCTCCTTCAATGTCTTTATCTGTTTTGATGATTAGAATGTTCTGGAATGGTAGTTGAGTTTTACTGTATTCCATGAAGTCAATACTATTGTTTATGCTGTTAATTAGGTTTTTTGAAATCAATAAGTTGGTCAAATGTGGGCGCTTAAAGTATCAGGCAGTCATCTAAGTAATGTTTCCACTTTCATAGTAAATACATATGGAAGTACAAGCCATATTTTAATTTAGATACTTCATATATCTGGACCTCCATGTGTGCCATGACTGAATTGGTATAAGTCGAAGCGACTTTCGTACCCATCGCAGTCCCAGATATTTACTTGTAAATATTGCCTTAAAGTTTAAAAAAATTGCTTTCAAGGGTGAATTTTAATCCTTCGGTGATTAAACTTTCTTCTGTTGTGTCTGGAGTTTCATTAGGGAATTTTGGGACCTATAAACTTATTTCCTCTAGTCCATATTGCTGCAAAATCGTAGTATAGAGGTTTATTACATCAAATGATACAATAAAGGCATCTTTGTTAACGGGTTTAGGGAGGTGGTTTAACAGGTCCATATCGTCCCTTACAAGATTCGGTATATATTATAAAATAGGTTTCAGTAATATATCTAAAAAAAATTGCTTTGTCTGTGTGTTTCATATTTCGTATCTGCTGCATTTGATCTAAATTTGTTAAATTCTTTACAGGCATCTTTAGTGGTTTGATTCTTGTGGATTTTGTGGATGCCGTAGAATTAGCTAGTTTTTCATTCAAAATAAGTTAAATAGTTAGGTTCTTTGTTTGTTAAACTATTTTGGCGTCGGTAAATGAGTGCATTCAATTTTGCGATCGTCTTTGATTTTTGGTAATTGTTTGCCTTTTCGTCGTCTGAATAAATATAGAACAAAATAGTAAAAAAAAACATCCCATCAACAGAACAAGTGGAAAGTTACTAGAGATCAATATGGGAAAGGAATGATAAATTCAACGAAAAATCTGAATGTGCAGACCACTTAGAAGAGTTATACTGCAAATATGTTGAACAAAAGCATTATGAAATCGACTGTACAGTACAAGAAAAAGTCCTTAAAAGATATCAAAGAAGAAATAGCCAGGTCCAGTTCTTATTGGAAGATATTGGTATGGAAGCGTACAAGTGCACATTAAGCGTAACTACCTGGTAATCAACAACCATCACCGTTCTCGTTCTTCAGAATAGCCAAACCACCGGAACTAAAAATTACCGCACAATAGCCTGCCAAGATATGTATAAGATATACACTGGCTGCCTCAGCCTGTTTATATGGGATCATTGTACCACCAACAATAGTGTAACATCTGAACGAGCTAGAGGAAAGAAGAGAGTATGGAGGTGATTCGAGCGCCTATTAATTAACAAAATGATATAAGAAATAACAATAAAGAACTGCAAAAGTTTGGTTAGACTATCAAAAAGCATTTGATAGTATACCACATTGGTGGATTGTCATTGTACTGCAATTAGGTAATGTACTACCACTAACAGTAGCTATCATTCACCACCTAACTAAAAGCTGGAACACCGTTTGGAGCAAAGTATGACTGAATTTGGGTTCTTGGGGAGGGAATGCGACTTCTTAATTCACACGATACACTTCAAAATATCTTGGACAGTGAAAATCTGGTAGAACTTCTTAAGATTTCAAGCACGATGAGCAAAACAAGATGAGTTTCCTAGTTTCCTGGCTATATTTACATAATATCAAGCTTAAAGCCGTTACGAAACTGTGTTCCTCCAAACCACTATCTAATGATGACGACGCTATTTCTACAGATCTCATCTCGAAATGAAGAAAAAAACATTCATTGTGCGAATGGCCTGTAAATTCGAACACATACAATAGTAAATCTTTTACTTTAACCTTTTCTTTTGACTAAAATTTATGAAACATACAAATGTGTTGTCTGAATTAATTAGAAAAGAATTATACAGTAGGAAAGGTAAGGTTTTAAAACATTTCACTGATGAATTAGACAAAAAATTATTTTGACAGATTCACTTTCATAGATAATATACACAAAGCTGAAATAAGTAAATAAAAAATATAAATATAACCATGAAAGTAAAACTGAAATACTTTGAATTTAAAACATAATATTAGATATTTGCAGTCCAAATCAATTTTCAGTTCTTTCCATTGTTAAGACTTCTTGAACGAACATCAAATCAAACATGTCTTTACTAATTAGCTTTATTGTCAAGAACGCATATTATATATATGCAAGCATACATGTATGTACGTACGTACGTACGTATGTATGTATGTATGCATTATGTATGTATGTATACCTGTATGTATGTATACCTGTATGCATGCGTAAATACACACATACATATGTATATATATATATGCCTAAATACATACATATGCATGTATTTATGTATGTATGTGTGTATGTATATTAGAACCAGAAATGAATTATGCAGACTGTTTCGCATACGTGTATGTGTGTGTGTGTGTGTGTGTGTGTGTGTGTGTGTATGTGTGTGTCTATGTACGTATTGAATGGCCGTACCAAACATCCCATAAGCGCAAACACATGCATCGGAAATGGTGTCTTGATAGCATTCAGTGAAAATGAAACAACTTCCGCCGTCGTAATGTTGAAACTCACAGATCGTCGTCATAGATGTATGGGCTTTTCTTTGTTGTTTCTTTTTTTCTTCATTTAAACCTTTGTCAGTTTAAAAGTTCTGTATTTTGTCCGTATTGGATAGTAATCGAGAATTAGAAACTACAGTTAATTCCTGTCAGTGCTGCAGAAAACAGATGTGAATATACAGATTTATTTAACACCTTTGCTTTAAACTTATAACAAGTTGCCGCAAAGAGGTAAACCAAAGAAATGCTTCCGTGACTCCATCAAAAAGATCATGTCTTTATTTAACATCACCCTAATAACTAGAAATGTATAGATTAAGACCTTATGAAGTGGGAGTAAATATTTGGAGAAAATGCCGAGCTGCAGTTCAAATTCGACTTCAACAATTTTGGGGGAAAGAATCAAAAGATACGAAGGAGCTGAACAACAGCTTTTGAAACAAACGATATTTCCGCAGTTTCAGTGATCAAACTAAAGAGAAAAAGCAATGAGCGGTAAAAAGGAAAGGGTGAAGTAATTCTTTTAAGGTGAATGTTTGGTAGTTGGTCTGAATTTGGTAACCATTGGGAAAGTTTGGAATTTAACGAAATAGTGACGATGTATTTGAGGGGTTTAAGTTTAGTAATTGGAGCCACATAATAATTTTGTACCTATTTCTATCACTTTTAGCGTTAAGACGTGGAGTAAGAAACAATAATATTAATATTTATAATTCTAAGGCGACCAGCGGGCAGAATCCTTACTACGACAGATAAAATGCTCAGAAGTATTTCAGCCGTCTTTACGATCTAGGTTCAAATTCTGCCGAGGCCTATTTTGCTTTTCATCCATACGGGGTCGATAAAATAAGTACCAGTAAGGCGTTGAGATCGATTCAATTGACTTAACACTACCCCCGAAATTGCTGAACCTGTGCCAAAATTTGGAAGCAATACTTATAATAATTCTAAACAGCTATAATAAAAATTCGAGAGAGAGAGAGAGAGAGAGAGAGAGAGCATATGTTTCACGAGCATACACACCAGTCATGGAGAACAGTGAATGCAATTGGTACAGTTTCCTTCTCGTGGCAAGCATACATACATGCTTATATGCAAGCACACACACGTACTCACCTCTCCCTTAGCCCATCATTATTGATTATGTACCTCTACCGCAGACGAACTCATTCTATTATCTTGGAAGCACGATCCCTAAAAAATGAACTCTTCGAAAGAAGAGATACTCCATCGGATTAACTCATCTTCTGCATCTTTCGGGAGACTCACCAAACAAGACTTCCGGAACAAGAACTTTAAAGCAACTACAAAAATCTCTGTTCATCGAGCTGTCTACGTATCCACTTTTCTGCGCTGGTCTGATTGTTGGACCCTTTATCAGCGCCAAATCAGACAACTGGAAACGTTGCAAATAATATCGCTCCTAAGTATCCTCCGTCTCACATGGCAAGACAAGGTGTCACACACCGAAATCCGCCTGAGAGCTGGGATCTACAGCTTTGTCATCTTCTCCACTGGGTTGGTCATGAGATTCGGATGTCAGTTAACCGGCTCCCAATGATGGTTGTCTTCAGTGAGATCCAGACTGGATCCTTCCGAAATTGATCATCTTCAACGGTCTCTCATTTCATGAGGTCTCCCTCCCAATCGGTTGGAGGCCCTGGCTGTAGAGTGGAAGGCATGGAAGTGTGTGTATGATGCTGGCAGAGCGCGCTGAAACTGAATGCAAGCGACTTCATGAAGAGAAGAGATATTGTCATCAATTAATTGTTCTGGATTACTAATAATGCCATCTCACTGGCTACTAGAGCAGACCAACATTCTTTCATTCTGGTGTAAGCGCATGCGTATATTTGCATACTTTTTCTACTTTTGGAAATTTCTTTCTTTTTTTCCCTTCTTGTCCAACGTACTGTCTAGTAGCGTCCCAACCTCCAACGGCTTTTTCAAATAAATTACGTAACAACCTTCTCCAAATACAGTTCTCATATTCGGTTAAAATGTCTTACGTTTAAGCTGGTTCCCATGCATTTCCCTGAAGAGAAGATTACATTCTTATCAACATCACCTATTCCTATGGAAGGTATAATTTGTAATCTTTGAAACATATGTTGGAAATAAAAGTATTCAGTTAACCGTTGACTGAACACTATTCAATTTTTTTTCTCCGTGTTTTTCTCCTTGTCTCCGTATTCTTTCTGTTGAAGAGCG
>NC_068982.1:178432731-178443415 GCF_001194135.2 Octopus bimaculoides | reverse complement strand
ATACAGAGAGAGAGAGGGGAGAGAGAGAGAGAGGGAGAGAAGAGAGAGAGAGAGAGAGAGAGAGAAGAGAGAGGGAGAGAAAGAGAGCGTGTATAAGTGTATGTATGTGTATGGTTAAAATGCCTACTATCAATAATATATACAAAGACTTATTTATTTGGCTATTTAGTGTTATTTCCTACTTATTTATACACTATTTTTCTGCATGCTTGCGTACACATTTATCTATATTCCAGTGTGTCGGATCTCCCGGTATTTACAGGTCTCTGTGCATATGAACTTGCATAAATATCTATGTATGTATGTATGCGTGTGTATGCCTGCGCAAACACGTGTAAACCAGCAAGTAATAAACCCGTTTAAGTTCAGCAAGTTCAAGTGGGTGACGTCAGGTAGGCCTGGTGTACGCAGCAGTGTACTCCAAATGTGCTCTGGAAAACGGTCGGCATGGCAACGGCCTGTTTCTTCAATACAGCATTACATTTCTCAAATGTCTTGGTGACGCTGACCACCTCCAGTCTCTGTGGATTCTGTTGTATTTAATAAATACTAAATGATAAATATTTACCAAATATTCGAGATGACATCGTATATAGCGAGGTAGAAAAACTACATTAAATGTACGAAATTATAGTCCATTACGTCATGAGCAATTCATGATTCATTAGAGTTAGATTAGCAAAATTGATGTCAGATTTTATTCAGGTTATTTATATTTCAACTAACTCTTACGATATATCTGTTATTAGAATGTAGTCCAAATAATTAATTAGCATAACAGAAGCTATAGCATTTCAAACTAAGATCTATCAATCACACAGTTTGATCTTTGCTCTTCCCATTTCCTCTCGGCAGACATTTTGCTTCATAACGATGTTCGATTGTTTTACATGCCAGCAGTAATATTGATATTTGTTCATCTCAGAAACAAACCTGATAAACGTGGGATTGACGTCAAATTGAATAAATTGTTTCTTTTTCAGATTCCATTCAAGATACAGAAATAACTGAAGTAATCTTCAACTTGAACAATTATTTCAGTTTCATTATCGACTAACGTTATTATTTTAATATGAAAACCAAGAAGAGCCTTCAGGAGAATAGCAACTACGTCAGTATCGTACAGCAGGTGTAAGAAGCTGGATGAAGATTTTAATGATTTTTTTTTCTTTCATCAATTCTTTTTCTGCCTGTTTTGTATTTGAAAGCCAAAATACTTCTCGGAAACAATAATACTAAAACATTTTTATGGCTTTACAATTCTATTCATTTTTTGTTTCCATTATTCTATCAAGCGAAGTAAAATGCACAAATAATCTTTAGCAAAATAATTCTACATCTTATTTCTTTTCCAATATTTTTGGGAGCTTTTAATCAATAGTCCATTTCATATTTATATTATTCTCACGTATTTCAGTGACAAAACTTTGGTATAAAAATAGCAGGAACAAAACTAAATACTAATAATGATTATTGCTTGGGGTGTGAATAAGTCTTTCGGGGGAGAGAAAAAATGTAACATTGTATGTATTCACACATTTTGAAAAAAATATATAAAAGCGTTAAAAACAAAACTACATTGTTATGAGAAAGCGATGATGGGAGACAGAGAATGGGGGAGATTTTATAGTGAGCGCATTCCTATTGAAAAATTAAACAAGAGTGTATTTCATTTTGGATTAATATCTGCTGTAACACTCCGGTGAAGTGATTTCAAAAGCACATTGATGTGGCTTTTATTGAACACTAATGTCAACTGATTTGGAAATGCTGTGCTTTTAATGAAAATCAATGCGGAATAAATAAAATATTGATTGAATTTTAAATTTCTGAATTCAGTGGAAGAAGTTTATGAATAGAAAGTTATACGCTACTGTCTTTTAATAAAAAAACAATTTTGAAATTGTTTACATGGAAATGTTAATCGGTATTACATGTTTTTTCATCTTTTATTTACACACCATTTCCAAAATCTGCCTTTGACATTTGATTAATGCTGTCTATTAATGATTTGTTTTTTGGGTTTTTTTTACTTTTTGCAGATGGCTGAGAGACATGAAAGTTTATTAACTTTTAAAAACAAATATTTAGCTAATTGTTCATTTATCTTGTATATTTTGTGAGAAAACTATTTCTAGTATAATGTATGGATGCCTGTGTCAGTTTACTCCTTTTTAAGCTACGTTAAAAAAATTATCTTTCAAAATCAAGTAAGGGACATAATTTGTATATATATTTTATTTTCCTCGATTAACAAATTTACATTTAAATAGAAATAAAATTTATCTATTTCTTTGACACTTGCCTTGTATCAAAATTCATTAGATTCGTGATTATCAAAATCACTGATTCTCCTATAGAAACCAGTCAAATAAACCTATTTATGAAATGTTTTAACGAAAATCTTGCAGGAATTATGTTATACTTTTCCTTCATTGGCAGTAAATATTTTCGCAGTCATTTATGCCGTGGGAATTTACCTGATTCACGTCACTGAAATCTGCAGATGATTATATCGTTTTATCGTGATTTCCTTTCGCGTTATAATTTTTAATGAGGAAGAAGAAACTATATCCATGACATTGGTTCTCTTTTTGAGACTAGTTAGAATGATTCAGTTGATGTCCAGCGTGTGTGCATAACAACAGAGAGCTTTATGGATCTCACTTGTTTTTTTTAGAGTACTAGCAGTTTTTCGGGAATGAGACATTTACTGCCTCTGAGAAGAACATTAGTCTTGAGACGCTGATTTTGTCATGCTATTAACTTGTGATTGCTAAGAGAATGCATCAGGTATGATAAAAGCCAACATCTGCAGCGAAATTATCGATTTGAATTGTATAATGTCTAAAACTAGAGAGGATGACGTAGAAGGTCGTTTGGTTAATATGTGCAGCGAGTGTATATTGGTGATGTTCATAGAAACAAGATTGTCATAACTATTGGATTGTCATAACTATTGGATTGTCATAACTATTGGAAAACTATTCGATATTTCTGTTCTTAAAGAAAGTGTAGATATGTCGTACTTGTTACGGTGGCTTGAAGATGAATCCAGTGTTTAGAAGTTCATGGAAGAGAGAAGGGTGATATCATCTTCATAATATTGAGCATTGGTAGAACAAAGAGCTGATTGTTAATGAAAAGAAAATAGTGTGGGTAAATTAATCAAACCTTGGCGCATAGAAGATTTGATAGAAAGTGGCTCAAACAATTTTCCATTTGAGTTCGCTGCGAGTATGAGATCTGAAAGACGGATTCGACTGAAGAAACAAGAACTGAATGGAATCCATAGCAAGGAGATATTTGGGGTCAAGCACTGTCAAATTCTGGTTAAGATTCCTATTAGAGGCAGGTGATTTAGCTTTATCTTTTAAAATAACTTCAATCGATTTCATCTATTCGTGTAATGTTGTTGTTTTCTTTATCAAAATGTCTTTTTTCCATCGGGTTTTTTTTACCATTTCAGTTTATTTCATTTTCTTAGCTCCTTTGTTCTCATCACATTTATCATGATTTAACACCAATTCTTTTATTACCACCTTATCGTATTCTATCTAAACCTTAACTTGATTATTTTATTGCCGTCCGTCATTTTATAATCTTACATGTGTGTGAATATACATACACTTATGTACCTATATGTGTGTGTGCGTGTGTGTGTGTATGCACGTATGTATGTATGTATGTATGTATGTATGTATGTATGTATGTATGTATGCATGTATGTATCTATGAATGAGTGAATGTATGCATGTATATGTATGTGAGAGACAAAGTCTGAAGTATTTTCCTATTCCCAAACCTTGTGCCTAGATGTAGACACTAGGCTTTGATTTCGGTGATTTCAAGTAAATAAAAAATGGCTTCATTATTTCATGCGCGCGGATTTCTTCTGCGTCAACTTGCATCAAACTGGAGTGCGTCTAGTATGTAACGCTGATAGTAAACGGTTTTGGTAATGTTTATATCACAATTATACATCTCATTTCTGCTTTCCTGGCGCTAAAAAATATCAATGTTATTAATAAGTGAACAGTTTGGTGCAGCATAGATTACAATGATACATTCAATTTCTGCTTTGTTTCCTAGAGCTGCAAAATATCAATGTTATTAATGTACTCATATTAACTGTCAACTCAATAGTTTTGTTCACTCCAGACAGCAACTGTTCAGGCCTAGGTTCTTTCTAGGCTTTGAGTTTTCTCCAATTTATGTGCATTGTTAGTATGTTTCTGAAGCTTTCCATAATAATAAACCGTAAATACATTAAAATGTTATTTTAATACATTCAAATTTTATATTTCTCCCAAATTTGTGATGGCTATGCTTACTACTCTCACTGGGATCTATGGTGATATATTCCTTAGGTTTCAACAAGCTTACATATCATCATTTTTAGAAATGATAACTAGAACTTGTAGTTACAAATTGCAACTTATGCTCATGGATTTAATCCACTGTTATTTATATGGAGTTAATACATAAACCTAAGCCTGGCGTGATCTATATTTCATGTATTTCGTGTTTTCTTTCATTGTATGCTATGTTACTGCATGTGTTCGTTCTACTTATTTAACCGGTTATCAATTTGCATAGAACAAAATTTTACAATTGGATGTCATGGGAATTTCTTAAGTCAGCATATCTTGTAGAAAATACCAAGTACCTCTTTTGAGGAATCGCATTTGTTTTATATCGTACTCTAAGTATGAATAAATATATTGAATAAATATATTGTGAAGAAAATGTTGAGAACATTTTCTTTAAACTAATACTAATACTACGTTTATCCATCAGTAACAGTACATAATATATATATTTTAATCTGCTAATGCCAAATATATTCTTAAATATATCATCATAAAAGCAGTTGCTTATTTTATTTTGAAAACATTTTGACCCACGGGTACATGAGCCTTTGTTCGAGAAAAAAAATCATTTTAAGAAACAAAAAAAAACAACACCTAACTTTTTATTCACTAATCCAGGTGACTTACATATTACTTTGAATGTCATTTATTGAAACATACCCCAGTATGAAGACCAGCATTGCATTTAATGCATCCATGTGAAAATATTTTTTGTGCAAAAGGAGTAATAAAAATAAAATAGAAATATAGATTTATGCTATTTACATAACATTAGTGAATCGTTTTCATAAGAAATAAAATTTTTATATAGAAACAGGTTTTCCTGTGCAATTCGTTTCCTTTTATGTACAATTTCTGTAGAAATTGGAAGAAATGAAGTCTTGGTGATCCTGGTCTTTATTTAGAATAAGAATTTTAGAACAGCCTATATCTGAACACATTTGATAAGATTTACTCGATTTCATAAGATAATTAAAACATATCTATTTACCCTATATAAAAATATGGCTTGGTTACAAATACTATTTGCACAAATCATTTTTTTTTCATAAATTGCGGAAGGTTGACTGTTTTTCCCCTGAATATTTTACATTATAATGAACGTTGAGACTACATTATTGTCAATATTCAACAAAATATAGGTATAATATTTATAATACATCTGTTGGTGAAATATTAATAATTATTTTCGTGTTCTTAAAAGTTGAACCATGTCCATATTTTCAAAGCATTCTTTTGCTATTCTTCAAGATATATATCTTTATATATCTCATATATATCTATATATATATATAAACTTTACGCTTTAATGCATGCCTTTTAATCTCTAAGAGGCTCTAAGGAAAACTAAATCTCTGGTAGTTGCTTCTTGTTGTATGTATATAATGCATAATTACATAATTTATATATTGCATAGCTATTATTGCATGATTTCATAAAAATGCAAAGGGATAAAAATTTCATTGGTAAAATGGTTTAGCAACCATTGATGTATGCGTTCGTCTCTGCATGAGGAATGTATTTACATGTCTTCATGCCCTTTAATAAACATGCGATAATGAGTTCTATTTTGTCATGACATATGACCTTCTTTAAAACACATAATTGCCATCCAAAGCCGAAATATTTATATTCCCAGGACTATATTGCAATCTAATTTTCTTCTATAGTAATTTTTGTTTATTCATTTTCTATTTGTACAGATTAATATTAACTATCATACATATAACCTTCGATTTTTGATGAAGATTCACTATATATAACTGCTTCACTTTTATTAACATTCAGTCTGATATTTTTTGCGTTAAGAACGCCATTGCTTCAGACCCCTACAATATTTACATTATTTCCTTACCTGTGAATAATTGTATGGTTAAGAAAAATTGCCAATAAATTTGACAGCAGACAGCAAGTTAAAAATATGTTAACTTTCAGAATGAGGACTACCATACCTCCAGCAATACAGAATTTCAGTAAGATTTCTCTTTAGGCTGTCAATAATTTATCTCAATTGTGTTTTTATCCTAAAGAAAATATACATAATTATTGTTCAAAAAGGAAATACATTTGAAAAAAATCGGTTTTAGTCTATTCAGTGTCATTTGTATGGAATAAAAATGAGTTTAAATCTTATAAATTTGTCAGTTTTTATTTAATGTTACTAACATGATTTTTTTCCAAGATAAAACATTATGCTAAGTACTATTTGTTACTGCATTAAAATAATTCTTAGTATTTCAGATACTTTCATATATAAACACCTTAAACGCTATAAAAATACGTAATAATTGCGATTATTTTTCTACTTCTGAAGTATCTATTGGGGAAAACTAATGCCACCCCTGTCTCAATAAAACTATGTGATTTATTTCTACTTCTCTCTTCAGTTTTATATCTTATCTCGTTCGTCTGATAGTGATGTCTCTTTCATATTACTTTCTAGAACACCCTAACTAGATTTATATGTCATATTTTCTGACCTGTAAATCTAACTGGATTATATTTATATCTCGTTTATGAGTGCCTCAATAAATTTTGGTGTGGTTCTTCTCAACCAAGACAAAATCCAAATTATATTATATTTTCTGGGTCGTAAACTCGTGTGATATACTTATGTACCATGCCGTCTGGTTTAACATTCTGCTTGGTCCTTGGATGTCTTTGATACATTTATTATGTTATAAGCATTTAAACGTAGCAGTTATGTATACATGTGGTGAAACTAGAGGAATGTAGAAGGATAACTTAAGATGATTTTTCTTGAGTAAACCGATTGTGTGAGTTGACACACGTTTAACAGAAAATGTGTGAGTTGTTTTTCAGCATGAAACCTGGAAATAGAGCCAACTGGTTTAGGTATGTTGAGAAGATACATTGCCCAAAGTTTGTAAAGGCGCTTTTTGTTAGAACCAAAAGATTCTGCTGCAATTTATGCAATTTATATTCAGGCAAATATGCACAAATATTTTACTTTCCTAATGATAGGCATGCTCTCGTCGTTATGAAGGATTAAGATCTCCCAGGTGGCCTTAATCGATGGTTTTCTCAAGGAACTGTACGCAGTGTTAGCTGGCTGTACTACTTCAACATAGTTGCAGGTAAACTTCTTGATGTATGGACCTTTGTTGTGTGATGGATATGAAAGAATATTCCTGGGACGAGATTTCGCCCACTATAGCTATCTTACATTAAATGATGAAACGAATTTGCTGCTAAAGTTAATCTTTTCCGATTGTCGAATGCTTTGGAAGAATCGACCAGGTTCATCATGGTCGTGGGTGGATACGCTTGAACTGAAGTCCCATAAAATGTGTTCTATTCTCAAAAGCTCTATCTTCCTTCTCGTAGGAAAAACATGGCGGCTGGATGTCCTAGGACGACCAATGTCACCTTCTGACTGCAGAATCCTTTGTTTGGCTATCTATAGCATACTGCCAGAATACATGGGTATTCTGTAAAGGTGTCTCGTAACATCTCTTGTCTGAAGTAACTTGTCACAAAGCTGAGACAATTTATTTGACACACTGATTTACATGTGACAGGAAGTATCCAGAAGTGCCCAGATACTTGTAAGCACTCACTTCACATTTCTGGGTTGCAATATAACTCTAAGAACTCTTCTAGTTTAGTTGGGGTCGTGAAGTACCCAATTTCTGTCTTTGGAAGTATTGCAGAAATGTTAGTGATGAGGAAATTCTATAATGAGACAAGCTTACAGACTCGACTCCTCTTTTTACCATTTATGCTGGACGTAAGCCAGTAAATTAGCTAAAAGCAGAAAACAGCAAGAAGAGAGTATTCAACCTCACTAGCTACAAGCATTACGTTACTACTGTGCTACTGCACTAGATAGATCACACAAACCCTGTGGAAATAGACACACACGCACCCGTATTCATAAAGACAGGTACACACATTTAAATATGAGACATATGTGTGCGTGTGTGTGTATGTATATATGTATGTGTCTGTGTGTGTGCGTGTATTTAGTTTGAACACCTTCTATACATTCATGTTCTCTCTCCCGTTGTTATCTGTAGGAGGCTTAACAGAAAATTGTTTTTTAAGTGAAACCATCATCCCCTCAGCAGTCGCCTCATCAAGGGATATCTGGTAGATGTCTCGTGTGCTTTAGGAGCTCTGTGTTCGTGAACAACTGCGTGCCAGAGCTTCATTCAGAAGCTGAACAGTGATTTTTACCGTCGATGCGTCTTTGTGTTTAAGTATATTTCAATATATATAGTCCTATTGTGTAATGAAACTCAGGGATACACCCAATTTATTGACTTTATTGCATTTTCGAAACATAAGTACTTTTCAAAGTTCATTTCTTTTTAATGTTTTCGTGTAGAGAATGTTCCAGTGTCCTTCACAAGTCTCTAATACCGATGATGCTCAGTTTGAACATTTATAAGTCTTGCGGGGGTAACATCGACATAAACAAGTTTGATGTTCTTGATAGGAAGTATTCTATCAAATGGTTAGTATGGTGTACCGAGAGAAGGTGACAGGAATGTGTCGAATGTACTTTGAATAGAGGTGATAGACAACTAACTTGTTCAATAGAACTGAAGTTGACGTAGTATCGATCGAATATTCATAGTGGAAAAGCAGCACGTATATGAACAAGTGGTTGTAGTGGTAACTATCAGCTGAGAATGAATAGCTCATAACTATATGCAAACTGTTCCTTGCTTCACCCGAGGATGTACTAATTTCCATGTTTGTGCCAGATGCCCTTCTGTTACAAAATTAGGAACAATAATGATTTTAAATTTTGGTACAAGGCCAGCAAGTTAGGGGAAGGTATAAGTCGATTACATTGATCCCAGTGCTCAACTGTTTTTTTTTTATTATTATATTGACCCAAGGCAAAGTTGACCTGAACAGCAATCGAACTCAGAACGTAAAGCTGGAAGAAATGATGCTAAGCATTTTATCTGGTATGTTAATGATTCTGCCAGCTGACAGTCTTTAGGAACATTAATAATCTATTCTATTCTAGGCACAAGGCCCGAAATTTTTGTAGAGGGGGTCAGTCGATCAGATCAACCCCAGTAGGCAACTGGTACTTAATTTATCGATCCCGAAAGGTAAAGTCGACCTCGGCGGAATTTGAACTCAGAAAGTAAAGACAGACGAAATACCGCTAAGCATTTTGCCCCGCGTGCTAACGTTTCTACCAGCTCGCCGCCTTATTAAAAATACAAATATTAAAAATACAAATATTAAAAATACAGTGTAATTAAAGATATTTGTGTGTTTTAATAGTTATTAATAATATTGTTAATTATTTTAAATTAGTTATTTCTGTTTTTATTATGTTGCATTGTCAGAAATTATTGCTTTGGAAATAAAATGTTTAAATTTTGAGCCAACAACTTGGCGCTAAATATACTGGTAGTTATAGTCGTATACAATAACAATCAATTAAATTGAATGATTTGTACTTTTGCGTGAAGAAAAGATGATCTTGTAACATTATGGTTTAGGAACTACCATTATACACACATAATACAGATAAAACCAAATGTAAGTTTAGAGCCTTGTGTGTGTGTGTGTGTGTGTGTGTGTGTGTGTGTGTGTGTGTGTGTGTGTGTGTGTGTGTGTGTGTGTGTGTGTGTGTGTGTGTGTGGCGCGCACGTATGTATGTGTATTGTATGTATGTGGTATGTAATTGGCATGTATTGTGTGACATTTTTCATCTACGGATTCAAGTAGACTAAGCTTGAAATATATTTTTTTACTGATTTGTTTCTGTAAGTGTATATGTGTGAAATGAAGCGAAAGATAAAAGTGACCAAGATAAAATTGATATCAGAAAAGGAAAAATATTTTAATAATTTTTTCTAATGGACTCTCCTCCAAATAATTACTGCGATTTTTTTTTTCGGCTTTTTTTATGAATAGTTGGAAATTGAGTAGCTTATAAGTATTAAAAGTCTACTTCATCACTGCCATTTGAGACAATATAAGCTGTCTCTAAAAATAACTATTGACTGCGACGATAAACAATAGATCAATAGCCTATTATTTAATGATACAGACGTTTCTTGATGATGAATTATTTTTCTTATCGTATTACTTCAATAACTAAGAAAAGAAATTATCTTTTCTTAAAGTTTGCTTGTTGGCTCAATGTTTCTAAAAAGTTATTTGTGAGCTATTCATTTTCTTTTGTTCTTTTATTATAAAAATTAATTATGTTATATACAAATAACGTCTGAGGCTTTCACATGTTATTGCTTTTCAAAGTAGCTTTTTGTCTACCTACCTACCTACACACACACACACACACACACACACACACA
>NC_068982.1:178428518-178432604 GCF_001194135.2 Octopus bimaculoides | reverse complement strand
TATATATATATACATATAGGAGTGTTTCATCTTGTATATACATTTGTTACTACAGATAAGTTCTTATTTTTATTTATTTCAAACAGACAAAATGCTTACGTATTCACCGCCATTGATGGTTAAATCAAAGAAATTCTATCATGAAGAATCAACACATAAGATTAATACATAGCTTAATAATTAGGTAATGCTATGCATTTACTACATATATCAATTTGTTAGCTTTATGTTTGTGAGATGTAATATCCAAGAGAAGCAAGTCAATTTTCTACGACAGTCATGAACCAGTATCATGAGAACTTACGCTTTCTCCAATTGCTGATTACATTTTTCATTTAACTTCTCAAATTAGTCATAATCAATAACAGACATATAAAAAGTTACTGATTCATCACCATTCCTGCTACTTTCTTCAAGTTATGTGTTGCAGATATTTCTTTTCAAAATCTGTATACATTGAAAAAGCTGGCGCCATGCTAGGATAACAAAATGCTAAATTTCTTTCTTTTTCTTCTTTCTGGATATTTTCTTCAGAAAGTCTCCATTCATATTATTTATGACCGATAGGCTCTGTTATACAGACCAGGCGTTTTTCAATGATACAGCGTGAAATTCAACTAACTTGTTTACTAAAGCATATGAAATCTCAGATTACAAAACCTGATGAAAAATACAGTGATGTAGCGAGACAACGACATCAAGTCGATAGTATAGACAACCACAACTAATTGGTCTTCTTGCCAACATGCAATCACTAAATAGCACACTTAGTGAACTATACTGTCGCGTCACTTTTCTAGGGGTTCTAATGATTTGTATTCTTTGTCTGAAGTAAAACTGACTAAATTCTAATGTTTTCAGTATTGCTATCAGATATTTTCCTATTTGGTTTACACCATTCAAGAGATCATCAACAAGTCAAAAGATGATTTGACTGGTGGTACTACAAAGAAGTTTGGAAAGTAGTAACTTTAATCGATTGGCTGCAATTTCCTTGAACATTCATACAAAATTTTCACGTCAAAATATTAACCTTTTATTTTCATTTGAATTTGACAAGTTTTATTTGCAAGTTTGTCTCAACAGTTTGTTTCAAATATATTCCAGTTGTTGATTCGATATCCGACAAATTGAAGGCTAAACAACATTCTTGTGTGTGTGTGTGTGTGTGTGTGTGTGTGTGTGTGTGTGTGTGTGTGTGTGTGTGTGTGTGTGTGTGTGTGTGTGTGTGTGTGTGTGCGCGTGCGAGTGTTTAAAGTTCTAGTGTTTTAGTCACGCTATTAATGATTAGCTTAACTTAAGAGATTTGAAAAATGAATACTAGTTATTTTTATCATTGCAACCAGCTTTGACAAGAGCTCTTTATTAGGGAAATATCTTCAGTAATCTTAAACATCACCATGTAGAAGTGATATTAAATTAACAAAATCAGCTTACTCGTAACAATATTTACCCTATTTTTTTTTTTACTTACTCTTCGTTGTAATCGTAAAGTGCTGTTCTATCGTTTTCTAAATAATGAGTCGAAACTATACTGTTATATTTCTAACTCACATTTATTCTGCTTGTCTTAGACTGCCTCACACTCCAAGTAGCAAATAATTCCACCTTATCAAGTTATTTTTTGATATTTTATGGGTGGTCTTATTCAGTATTTGATGTATAATGTCACATTGTATCAAATATCGTATTTAATTAAATGACCCACGTCACGGTTATACTTTGGTTTAGGACTTAAAATACTTGAGCTTTTAATTTCCAGTCGGTAGTAAGATTATGTTGCTACATTGAGGAAGTGAATAAAATCTTCCTGGTTAACTCATTCAGCTGTTGAATAATTATTTGAATGTGGTGAAGTGGCACTATATAAAAATACATATTCAGCCTGGTAGAGACCCAGTTGATTGATAATAATACAGTTGGATAGGATACGCAAACTGTCGATCCAACTTATAGGAAAGATTTCTAAATAATAAAAGTATACAGATACATCTGAATATCATAGTGAAAGCAATAATACAGCAGACATCTAGAACGTTGCTTTTAATACTATTTCAGTTTGAGTTTCTACTGTAGGGGTTACTTTTGTGATATACTACGGTTTAAATCCCAACTGAAAATAAGCTGTCCAAAAATTACTCCAAAATTCAGTAGCTCTGTGATACGTGACAACTATGAAAATTAGTGGGCAACATCAGATGTTCAGAGGTACACTATTGCAAGAATGAGAATATCTACATAAAAAGTTGTCTAAAAAAAATAGAACACATAACAAATAGAAGGATGAAAGGTTTGTACAATAAAGGATTAAAGTGTAGCCGATATAAACTAACACTTTGGGGCGTTCTCTTCCTGAAAAGGGAAGACTACCTTCTAAGTATGCAGCAATATAAATTGGTTCTCACTGATTTGCTTGGCATCCGAATTAATTTAATTAATTTTTTTCAAACAATCAGCGATTACCATACTGCTATATGTGAACATATGCACCTGATAACTCAGCTACCGGACTACTGAACAACCGGTAGTGGACAAGATAGTCAGCAGAGAGAAGTGACGTGATAGTCATTATATTTTGCAGCTAACTTCTCTTACAGTTTGGCACTCGTTTTGACATTCGCTTTAACAAAAGAACAGAACAGATTCTTCACATTGATAAAATTATTTCATTATTTTTTCCCAATTTGCTTTCACTGAAAGCACAAGGATCATAACATCATACATTATTAACACTTTATACGCATACATCTACTGCAGATTTCCTTACATTTACATGCAGACACGCACGCACACATACATACATACATACATATGTACATACATACATACATACATACATACATACATACGTACGTACGTACGTACGTACATACATACATATATATATACATACATATATACATATATATACATACATATATATACATACATACATACATACATACATACATACAATTATGCGGATAAACAAATTAGATACAATTAATATATTAAATATATTAAATATAATAGATTGGGTATGAAATACGAAATATGTATATATGTATACATGCACAACGAGAGAAAGCAAAAGGTGTAAACTTTCAGATGATGAATTTTTAAGTATAAATATATAGATATTTGCATTAATAGGTCCAACTTACACAGAGTACAAACGACAGAGAAAATTGAAGGAATGGAATAAAGGTGTTAGAAGTCGAACAGATGTTTCCCTTGACCTATTGATATAAATATCTTGAAAATTTATCATCCAAAAGCCTCCACCTTTTGCTTTCTCTCGTTTTACATGTATACATATATACATATTTTGTATTTCATACCCAAACTATTATATTTAATATATTTAATATATTTGTTTATCCGCATAATTGCCTCTATACCAGCTTCACTTGATCCCTCTTATAGCCTTTCTTTACCTTGTGGAATCGATCCCTTGTAAAGACATCGGAGTTGAAGTTTGAATCTTTTGAGCACTACTAAGTGTCTTCTATATGGAAAATCTCTGCATATCATCTGTAAAATACACGCACACACAGACACACAGACACAAGCACAACCACACACATATTTATATTCATACAAAGTATGACGTTTAGTTCACGGGTCATCTAAACGATTCTCTTTTCTCTTCTCTCTCTCTCCATCTCCTTATTTCTTTACTCCCTTCCTCTACGTCGCCATCTGTTTAATATATACCATTCTCATTTTCCCTATTTTCCCCTATTTGTCTCTGATGGCGGAATATCCCATACTTGGGGATATACCAGAAACAGCTGTAGAATTTTGAATTCTTTCCTATAATAATATTGTAAACGACTTGAGATGTTTGCCTTGCCATAATGTTTGTTGTCCTCTTTAACAATTATATACAATAAAAAATGATGACAAAAGAATGAGACCTCGATATTAGGTAAATAGAGGAATTTATATATGTATAGTTTAGGAAAATCAGTAAGTTGTCATAATAGGACTCAGAGTTTCAAATAGCCGATGAGAATGCATCGTAGCTCTTGGCTCCGGCATTTGAAACTGAGTCCTATCATGAGAACTTACTGATTGTCCTAAACTATATATATATATATATAT
>NC_068982.1:178426698-178427548 GCF_001194135.2 Octopus bimaculoides | reverse complement strand
GTGTAATCTTTTTATTATATTTATCTTATGATATTTACTTTACTTTATATTATACTCATTTATTGTGCTTTTAATTATTAATTTTTCTATATGTGATAGTGGATTTTCATCGATGAGTTCTTGAAAATTGGTTATTTTCCCTAAAACTATATATATTTTATATATACTTTATCTATAAGGCTCAATTTAATTTTAATTTTTTATAAATTGATTTTAATTGAGTTTTTTACCTGTAATTTTGGATTTTGTCCCTAATAATATTATTATTATATATATATATATATATTTATACGTGGATTGTTGGCGATTTTGCCTTATTTTTCCTTATTTTTCTTTGGATTTTTTTCTCTTCCCGACAAGAGCTATGCTCGAAACGTTAACAGCTTTCTCCTTTCACCGAGCGGCAAATTAATATATTTCTTGTGCACATCCTCACGTCGGTCGTTTTCCTTTTCTCCTCTGTTTTTCTATTGTTTGTTCTTTGAATTGACTATATGAATATATGTGTGTGTGTGTGTGCGCGCGCTCGCGCGCGCATAGATGAGGTTAAAGTATCACTCACGAGCCCTGTGGTCTCTGGACTAATATGGGATGATTAATATGGGACTCAAGACTAATATGGTTTCCGTGGTGGCGTATATATACTTACCCATCGGCCGGATCACCGGTAGTTACAGGATTACTCACTTTTACAAACTGAGAGAACTGGAGTAACGTGAAATTAAGTGGTTTGCTCAGGAACTCAAGGTGTCGCTCGGCTCAGGAATTGAAACTGCAATTCTTGAGCAAACCACTTAATTTCACGTTACTCCAGTTCTCTCAGCTGGTAAAAATGAGTAATCCTGCAACT
>NC_068982.1:178424707-178426124 GCF_001194135.2 Octopus bimaculoides | reverse complement strand
ATATATATATATATATATATATATATATACGCATGTATGTATTCAAATATATATAGACATAAACAAAATTCCTTGTAGAATGTTGCATTAGCTTCTGTTTCAGAACATTTCGATGCATCTCAAGCTACATTTCTTGACAGCGAAACTGATGCATCTGGTATTGCCTCATGTTGTATTTTCTTTCCACTTTTTATTCATATACTGAATGTCACCTTTCACTTCCTGGGATTCATGTGAGATTATTCTCTCTCACCGTACGCAATGGAGTTCCCTCTGACCTACACGTTACTAATTTAAAATTTATTTTCGTCCCAAAATACAATTACGCTACCAAATTTTGAGACTGTTGTGAAGCACTTCAACAACTGAGAAGATAAGGGCTCTTAACATTTCAATTCAGTTTTATAGTAGGCATCCGTCGGTCTCGAGAGACCATGGATCAATGCCCGAAGAAATTGTGTCAGCTGCTGAAGGTGGTGCAGAGTTTGCTGTGGTTGTAGAGGTTCACACAGGAGTGGCACTTACGTATACAACGTCTTCATTTGAAGGAGCTCTCTACCGGCGCTACTGGCTTTTATTTCCGTCGAGTGCGCTTTTCATTGATGGCGAATT
Source organism: Octopus bimaculoides (assembly GCF_001194135.2). Lineage (NCBI taxonomy): Eukaryota > Metazoa > Mollusca > Cephalopoda > Octopoda > Octopodidae > Octopus > Octopus bimaculoides. The sequence continues at coordinate 178,425,512 of NC_068982.1, read as the reverse complement.
CCTGTTTTAGTCAATTAATTAGTAAATTAATTAATTTTTCAAAATTATTTCATCACAGCCTGGAGAATTATCAAGAACTTGTACCCCTCTTAGACTCTATCTGCTCTATCACGCACCTCTTGTTATTTGCTCTTTGCTGCATAAACAAAAGATCGTTAAAGTGTAGAATGGTGAGTGACATGCATCACTGAATAACGCCATATCATATTCTTTTAAATGTTAGGTTATGGCATATACAAAATACACTCCATTACGACCTTTTCTCTTTTACAAATACTTTGTTAAAGGCAATATAATTCATGCATATTTTCTATATGTAAATTTCAGGAAAGTTATTGAGTAAATTATTTTCATATATATTTACATGAAACCGAAATGTTAAAAAGTGTTCTATATAACACACTTTCTTAGGATAATGAAGTTTAACATAATAAAGTTTAAAAAGTATAGTAATGTGTGTGTGTAAGTGTCTTTCTGTCTGTCTGTCTGTCTGTGTCTGTGTGTGTGAATATATTATAGATATGCATATATACTTATGTGATATATATACAAATATAGATAAATTAATACATGGTATAATTATATATAGCTATCAGTACATATAAATACACGCATACATACATATGTGTGTATGTGTGTGTGCGTACTTATGTATGTATATTCTTTTACATTTCTATATAAACATATATATTATATTATATATAATATACATATTATATATATAATATATATATTATACTCACAGATATATTACGTTTATTTATTTAAATATTATATTACATATATACATATATATATATATATA
>NC_068982.1:178417670-178421946 GCF_001194135.2 Octopus bimaculoides | reverse complement strand
GTGTGTGTGTGTGTGTGTGTGCATGTGTGTGTGTGTATAATGTACCTACAAACACACATATGATATATGCATGTATATGTGTGTGTGACAAAGAGAAAGTGTGTGTATATGTATGCGCATGTTTTCAGTGAAGATATAAATACAGTAAGTAGGCTTAAACTGACTTGAATTGCAATGTGTATTTCTTAGCCAAACAATACAGTTTGAAGAGCTATAGAAGTAAAGTAAGAGATATGTTTAAATTGTTCCTGATAATATAAGTCAGATCCCCTATATTCTAGTATGTTTGTCATTTGCGTCTCATTGAGTCACAATAACGACCCAAGGCATATTCATAACAAACCGCATATAGATAAATACTGAGCCCATTTCAACGATAGAGAAGTAAATATGGTTGATAAGAGACAATGCTTCATATATTTTTCTGATTTACGAAATCAAATTTTATTTTTGATTTTGTCATGAATGCTTCTATTCATGATAAAAATATATTTTCATATTATTTATGAATAATAGAGTTCCGAGATATTTCAACAGAAGCTGTAACGTTGGAGAAACTATATTAGCTTTCTAAATAAAAATTTTTCTGAATATTCAGTTCATAAAATCGAATATATTACCGTACTGCTGAATTAGATCTTAAATGGCAAAACCATTGGTTTTCAAACGAGTTTTGAAAAGCTTTGACTCTTATATGGGTATTTTCTTTATTCATTTATCAATAAATCGAAGAAGTGGCAGCAATCGTAACATTTGTAGAATGCGGATAGATGGGATCAATGCTGTTTTATTGACTTTGAAGTTCTATAAAATGAACGTTTATAGTAAAACATTGAACAGGAAAAGAATCCGATAAGGCCACAATCCTGGTGAAAAATAGCTTTAGTAAAGAGTTTAGAAGGCAATCTGGAACGCATAATACAGAATGGATAATGATATGGTGAAAACAGGCACAGTCTACAGGCATGGGTTAATGTGTCACAAATAATACATTTCAGAGTAAATTTGTAACAACATTAATGTCACACATTTTAGGTGATGTTATCACTGAAATATAGAGGTTACGTGTTATAGAAATTCAATAAGTATTGTGCTTTAATCTTTACATAGCTCATCTGTAAATATGGTCAAAGATACACTTTTAATTAAAATTAGTTTTGTTGATTTATTTTCCTCTTGATAGATGTATATGTGAAATAATTTCTAGTACGGGGTTATTTGATGCAAGCGTCTTTGTGGTATTTACATGAAAACAATTTTCATTTTGCATTATGAAATTAATTTTCAGAAAGGTGAATAGTTCAAGTTCTAAATGTCTCCAGATAAGGCTTTCCTAGATAGCGTTCACTGTATATTTTCCGTTCATTTATGAATTTAAAATATTGATGTCAGTGTTTCCGAGCATTTTGATTTATTTCTTCATTCAGCTGCTACAAGTTTGCAACTTAAAAGAACCTCTAATAAACTATGTATGCATATATGTAATGGAATATAGATATACATTATACATATTTATGTGTGTATATATACATATAAATATATTTACTCCTTAAATGTGTGCGTATACATATATATATATATATATATATATATATATATATATATATATATATATATATATATATACATATATATACGTATACATACATACATATATCTATGTAAATATATACATAAAAAATAAGAGTAGAGATATGTTTATCATAACATTCAACACATTCTTAAATGGGTCTCATTAATGAACAATACATCCCTTATTCAAAGTTTTAACTTACATTCAGATTACATCAAGAAATTGTTTATTATCTCTGATGATTTCATCATGTATTCCGATTATAAGCTAAAACCTTAAATAATAGATTTATTTATTCGTGTAAGAAGTGTTGAATAAGCGTATAAACTTAATTTCTCTCTAATTTATTCTATAATAGCAGCAATACCCGTCGTTGATCGGGTAATTACTCTTACTGTTTCTCGAGATCCACATTCAAAGTATTATTATATATAGAATTTGTTCCTCTTGTATGTGTGTATTTTATAAGAGGAAAATATCTAATAATTGAAGTAGAAAAAAGATCGACTTCATACTTGAATGTAATGATAGTAATGGCAAATTAAGTTATGTTATAGTTGAGTGAGAGACTAACAAAATTCCGTGTAATACCAAAGATTACGGCAGCATTGACCAACTTAAACAACGAGACCGTCCAGAAGAGTCACAGGAGATTCCGAAGCCGTCTGGAGGCCAAGGGCAATTTTATTGAATAAATTTACTCTTTAGTATTTCAAAATATTTTTATGCAATTTTGGTAAATATATCTGTTAAAATGAGATATCAGTGTTATTTTCATTTTTATGTAATTTAGACGACAATATATTCACCGCACCCGGTATATATTATTTGAAAAGGGATCATTATCTGATGAAATAAATTACCTTTCAATTAATTATATAGTACATAATTATTCACAATTGTTCTTCATAAAATGTTTGATAATTGATAATTTTTTGTGGAATTTATTTTATAACTTTATGGATTTCAGCTTGTGGACATTTTCTAAAAATAAAATATGTTAGTATATCTTGTCTGCTAGTATCAATAGGTATGTCTAATTTAATTAAAGCATAAATAATTGGAACAAGATGAAAAGAAATTCTTTAGACATGAAAGCTGTTTTTCTAAAGCGCATCTGTTTCATTTTCTCCAACGTTGATGAATATATAAATTAATTAGGCTCTCTTCACAATGAATTTGATGACTATAACATTCTAAAGAAAAAAAAATTCCAAAAAATAAACTGAAAATTAAATAACAAATTTTATTCTCAAAATGTAATAGTAAAGTATATCTTATATGGTGATGCATGATAAAGTGGAACGTTAAATCTTTACAAAATAAAAATGTTATATTGAAAACAATGGAATTTTAAAGAAAAATCCCATGTTGAATATTGTCAATGAATATATTCAGGAGTGTAACATTTCTTTCCAATACTTCAAAAGCAATCTACATATCCAGCTTTTTAGATCAATTAAAAGATAACTGACAAAAATCATTTAAAAGTAAAAAGATACGCTTCACTAAAATACACAAAGAACGTTAATTTTCCACATTCTACACTTGAAGTTAAAATCAATAGAAGGCGTCTTAGAGCGAGTAAAATTAACTACTTTAATTGAACTATTTATCCCAACATCAACAGAGATAAATTCACTCGTAAATCACATTTATAATGAATTTCTCAATTCAATAATTCTTTATCATTGACGGAAACATTACATTTCTTTCGAAGATTTTCTATTGAGAAATGATATTACTAAATCACAGCGCCGCACAATGAGTCTATGGATGTAGAATATATTTAAATGCAAATGAAATAACGAGGATCTATTTTGCTTTATATATAAAATAATAATAAAAATAATTTTTGAACGCAATTATTCATCCAATTATAGTTGTAACATTTCCTTCACAACTATATTGATCATGCCAACAGTCTCATACTAATTATGTTATACATATATATACGTATGTACACACACAGACACACACACACGTGAGTATATAATAAATTACATACACATACTATGTATGAGTGTAAATATGTGTGTGTGTATGTGTGTGTGTGTGTGTGTGTGTGTGTGTGCACGCGTGTGTATAAAATGAGGAATAGTGAATGAGTGAGAGAGAGAAAGAGAGAGGAATTAATATATCGCAAATGTAATGGAAACACTGTTTTCTCTACAAGTGTTTAAAAGTTCGTTAAAAATGAAATGAATTCATACTTTGACAAATAATGAAACCTAATGGTGGCTAAAACAAAAACTAGCAAGAAAATAAAATCATATTATATCTACTCAAGTAAGTATATACTTATAATATTAACGGCTTGAAAAATTTGATGTGCCGAACATCAATAATTGCTGACATGTCGTCATCAGCAAAAAGCATCATGTGAAATATTAACAGAATATAGAAATAGGGAAAGTATAGGAATTAACTCAAGAGAGTTAACAATAAAAGGTAAAAATATCGAGAAATATCTTGCTTGAAAAACGTTTCTAAAGTGACGAAATAATTGAAATTAACTGTAAAAGCTAATTTAAATTTAAGTTGCCAAATTGTGAGTTTCAGTAATACTAACAAAATAAATCGTAAAGTCACTTTCTGACCGAAGAAATACAGCATCGATATATGTACATGCATACATACATACATACATACATACACACACACACACACACACACACACACACACACACACACACACACACA
>NC_068982.1:178416126-178417519 GCF_001194135.2 Octopus bimaculoides | reverse complement strand
CATGTATAATAAAATGAAAAATATATGAAAAGATAACTCCCCCCCCAGTATGTAATTTCTCAAACAATTAATGAGGAAGATAGTTAAATGTAGTTTTTAATAGAATTATATAATAGTATTAGATATGGATATACCTAAAACCAAGAAAAAAAATACGTAAAGAATATTACCTTAAAAAGGATTAGACAGGCCACATATTAAATAAAATAAATCTCTAAATCTTTAACACTGAAAAAAAAATCCAATTATACATATAGATAAGAGTATCTTATTATTACCTCCCTTTGTATTCAACCTCTCAAATGATATTAGTCTTAAAGAATTTTTTCTAGAGTAGTGTATTCTTTTCCCCATAATGCTTAACGCAGGACAGAAGGTGCAGCCATTTGCACAGGTTAAAGAAAGATTAAACATGCAGATAAGTATTCTGCCTTTGTTAATTGTGGTAAATAGTTCCATTTACTAGTTTTATTCAATAAATTTATGACATATATAGAGGTTTTTTACTGTTTAAATATTATTAGCATACGCTTGTCATAATACTGGTAATATATACTAGTATTGATAGGGGTAAATTTCACAATAAATTATTAATTCCCATAAAGTTTATATAGATAGGCGGTTTAATTTGACGTGTTTATAAAATAGTCGATGAGGGTTTCTTTATGTTTAGCGCTTTCTATATATATCGCTACTTTTTTAGGTGTTTAATTTTATTTTATTAATTTTTTATTAAATTTTTATGAATTTTTAAAAATTTCATAATTTTCTAAGTTTTAAAATCTTTTAAATTTTGTAAAAATATATTAGCAAGTTATATATATATATATATTTATTTTTAATGAAGATATCTTAGAATTTGTAGGATTAAGTTGGATCCGTTAATAATAATAATAAAAATAATAATAATAATAATAATAATAATAATAATAATAATAATAATAATAATAAGAGGAAAATAGCCTGAGGATGCACTGGTAAAACGAACCACCAGCGCTGAAACACATGTAGCGTTGATTAATGTTATCTTCTTTCCCCACAGACTAATAACAAGTAAGGTATATATATTTTTTAAAAAGATGTTTAAATAATTTATAATTAATTCTAATGTATTTGATTCTTATTGTATGTTATAGTAGGCTTTAAAATGCTTATATTATTAGATTAGTATTTTGGATATAATGTTCTATGTGTAAATAAGGTTGTCCTGAAATTGAAGTTATAGTCCTATTGGTAAAATCCCAAATTTGTAATAATAATATTATAATTGACACTCTTTGCTTTGCATTATTAGTAAAGTGTAGAATAGTAAATATCCTGATAATCTGGAATAATTATTATTCCCTAAGGTTTTTTTTAAAATATACTATATAAATATAAATATATATATATA
>NC_068982.1:178409626-178415595 GCF_001194135.2 Octopus bimaculoides | reverse complement strand
ATATATATATATATATATATATATATATATATATACATATACATATACATATACGATAGGCTTCTTTCAATATCCGTCTACCAAATCCACTCAGAAGGCTTTTGTCGGCTCGAAGATATAGTAGAAGACACTTGCCCAAGATGTCACGCAGTGGGACTGAACCCAAAACCTTGTGGTTAGGAAGTAAGCTACTTGCCACACAGCCACGCCTGTTCTAATCAGCCATCCTTCCGGTTTCGGCTGTGGAAGATATGTTTTTCCGTGTTTCTGCGTGCTCCTGAAAAAAACCAAGAGGAATTCCCTAAATCAATGGAAACATCTACAAAAGCGTATAGCACTTGTTATTTCTTAACGGTCTACTGTAATATATTTGTAAAACGAGTTCAATATATTACACTAAATTCAGCGACGCAAGCCAGAGTTATCGTCAACAAAGACCGCGTCGTAATAAATCGTATTTTCAACAAGTGGCCGTGTGTAAACAGACATCGATTTCTGTTTGAAAGAAACTGCTTCGTACAACAACAACAACTGGAATTTTACCTCTTGTGAATAAATATCGTATGCATTTTGTGTATTTTGTTTATTTTGGTGTTACCGAATGAAAAATTTGCGGTAGGAGCTATTGTTTACTTTTGTTTACAATCCGCTGTTTGAAAAATTTAAGGCAGCATATTCGTCGCGAATCCTCTTCTTTCGTCCTGGTATCGTTTTTCATGTAACTTCTCACTCACTTACAGCGGTCTTTTCCTTCTATACCCTCTGTTTTTCTCTTTCCTTCATATCTTCGTTGCCTGCTCTTCCCTCTCTCATATCTTCCTCTTTCCCCCTCTCTCTTTCTCACTCTTCCTCTCTCCCTCCCGTTTTCATATCTTCCTCTTTTCTCTCCTCTCTCTCCGTCTCTCTAGTCTCTCTCTGCCTCTAACTCTCTCCCTCTCTTTCTCTTTCTTCCCGCTATCGTATTTCGTATAACTTCTCACTCACTTACAGCGGCCTTCTTCGTCCCGTACCCTGTTTTTCTCTTTCCTTCATATCTTTTTACCCACTCTTCCCCTCTCTCTTTCATATCTTCCTCTTTTTCCTCCTCTCTCTCCCTCATTCTGTCTCTGTCTTTCTCTTTCTCTCTCCCTTTCATATCTTCCTCCTTTTCCCTCCTCTCTTTCTCCTTCGGTCTCTCTCTCTCTCTCTCCACCTCTACCTCTCTCTCCACCTCTACCTCTCTCTCTTCTCTCCCTCATATATTCCTCATTTTCCCTCATCTTCCCTTCACTCTCTCTCTCTCCTTTTCCTTCATATATTTCTCATTTTCTCTCCGCTCTCTCCCTTACTTTGTCACTCTCTCTCTTTCTATTCCCCTTCCTCTCCCTCTATTTTGTCTCCCCTTATCTTTATCCCTGTCTGTCTCTCTCACTTCCATTCGAATTTCCCCATCCCCATCTGGGCTAAGACAGCGAAGATGGCACCAAAGTGGGGGAGGAAGGAACTGAAACTTCTGTTGCAAACTTGGAAATCGCTAGTGGAGATCCGCCAAACATCATTACTGCTGCACAGAAGAACAATAGTTTCTGTTGAACCATTGAGCAAACAAAACGGAAGAAAAACGAATTTATCCGATCATATGCCCTTATTAGACCACACATTGACACTCCTGACGCTATCATGGAAAACAACTGTGGCAAGGCTGATAAGGATAGGGAAGATGAAGCAACAGCCAGAAGTCCCTCTAATCCAGTGGTCCCACAAAAGAATGGAGCCCCCACCCTTGTGAACAACCAGGCTGATAAGGATAGGAAAGATGAAGAAGCAACAACCAGACGTCCCTCTGTTCCAGTAGTCCCACAAAAGAATATGGAGCTTACAATGGAATCCCCAAGCGAACGAACCAGTGGATTTATTTGCCGCCTCACCTATAACCGGCGAGGCAGTTACGATGGATTACATCGACATTGGTGAAGAATATATAGTACTATCCATAGATGAGATGAACGCAAACTCAACTGCTTGCCCTGGTGGTTTCCCAGCAATCTTCCTCAAATCGTGTAAACGTGCCCAGGCGAAACCACTAGAGATTCTCTTCCAGAGTTTTGTTACAAATGGCAAGCTGCCAAGCAAACTGAAGGAGCAAATACTATGCCCAATCCATAAAGGAAGAAGTAGTAGCAGATGCCAAAAGTTATAAGCCTATCCTTATGACTTCACACATCAGCAAAGTCATGGAACGAATAGTCAAAGGGAAACTAATCGCATTCCTTGAAGAAAACGATTTGCTGGGTGATTCCCAGCATGGTTTTCGACCAGGTAAAAGCTGCTTGACCCAGCTCCTACAGCACTATGACTGGGTGTTGAGGCAGTTACTCAACAACTCAAATGTGAACGTAATATAGCTTGACTCTGCAAAAGCTTTTGATAAAGTTGATCATGGTATGATATGCGGCAAACTGTGTGACCATGGTATAACTGGAAAACTTAGAGAGTGGTTACATGACTCTCTGAAAGATAGAAGTCAGTCAGTTGTGGCCAATGGAGCCACCTCAAAGAAAACACAGAAAATGAGTGGTGTTCCACAGGATGCTGTCTTCGGAACACTGATTTTCATAGCAGCCCTCTCAGATATGCCCTCAGCTGCCCGGATAGTCACCCTTGCTTGCTACGCAGACGATACGAAAGTCTCGCAGAAAATACAAAACCCGAGTGATGTTGCACGCCTGCAGCAAGAGTTGGACGCAATTTACAGATGGGATGAGGACAATAATATGCAGTTTAATACTGGAAAATTCCAAGCCATGCGCTACCAGTGCCTAAAACTGAATGAAAAACTTACAGGGTACACCGGTCCAGGGGTGATAACAATCGCAGAACCTAAATCAGTGCGTGACTTGTGTATCGACATGAGTGATGATATCTCTTTCGAAGTGCGCATTACCAAAATGGTGACAAAGTGCATACTGCTGGCTGGCTGACTGGATCTTGAGAACTTTCAGAACCAGAGAGAAGGAGACCATGATGGTCATCTGGAGGACATTCGTCCTCAGCCGCCTTGAATACTGCTCTCGACTATGGTCACCCCACAGTGACCTTGAAGCAATCCAGAGAAGCTGCCCAAAGAAGATCGTCTCATTGCAACAGCTACTGGTAAAATCTGAAACAGCTAAGACTCTACTCCTTGGAGTGAAGTCGAGAGAGATATGCAGTAATATACATCTGGAAGATCCTGGAAGAAATTGTGCCAAGTTTTGGCATTGAAAGCTACACAAATTCCAAAACGGGTCGCCACTGCACAATGCCAAAGATCCCAACAATGCCATCGCGCTTCATGACCGGTTACTGCAACAGCCTGGGTTTCAAAGACCAACAGCAGCTTTTTAATATTCTCCCAAAGATCCTGAGGGACTTACACAAAGTGGATACAGGTGTTTTCAAAACAAAACTGGATCTTTTCCTGTCGGGAGTCCCAGATGTACCTACCTCGCGGGAGGAAGCGCAAATAATGGCAGCGACATCAAACTCTTTTATTCACCAAATGCTACATATCAGAGGAGGCTCTAAATAATAACAGTGTAGCAAAACAGAGGTGCCCTAGCATGGCCACACGTTTGAGCTGAAACTGATTTTTAAAAATATGTGTGTGTGTGTGTGTATACATAGTATATGTGTGTGCATATATATATATATATATATATATAAATATATATGTATATATATAAACGTATAGATATATAACATTAACTGGCATGAGATAACTTACCTTTATTGTTTAGAATAAAAGGTCACCAACCATACTTAGTGTTAAAATTACTATCATCTTTTTTATCTTTTAAAATGATTAATGATCAACGAACTTATCAGCATACTTTATATTCTTGCTCTTTGTAAAAATTAATATATTGATTTTTTGGGAAAATATATATAACAGGAAATTTAAATTCCTCTTTAGACAGTCGGTCCGATCATCAGTTTGAAAGAGATCAATACAATTTTAATCATTTGATCTCAATGTTTTTCTTGAAAGCAAAAGTGAATAAAGCAGTATCGCAATGGTGTTTATATGCCGTATAGTCTGATATTAACATTGAATTAATGTCAACAAGGCAAATTTAACTCATCATATTCAATATTTACATAGGTTATTTGTAATGTGAAAAACAAATTTTCTTCTTTTTTGTGTCCAGATATTATGAACATTTTCTTATACCTAATCAATGTTCGCTTAAAAAACATACATTGCCACACGGTGTTAGCTAGCAAATTATAATGGTTTATTTGTATAGTTTGCGACTTATAATTTCATATCCTGATGTTATTTATTACATCATAAGGTTATTAGTTAAAAGGGCACTCAGATTAAACTATCACACACCCTACAAATTCAAATACATGGTGCATAAAATGTTTGATGATTGCAAAAACACACATCACTAATGGCCAAGACTTCGACACAGACATTTAGTTCCTGTTCAAACCGATCGAAAATTTAATTGTTCTGGAGCTGTGAATGACGCGCCAATATTAAACTTTGTTTATGTGAGTATTGTACTCAGTATAAACAGAGGTGTTGCAAATCTAGTTTCTTATTCTTCATTTAAGTGTGGGCCATTGTTTGTGGACCCATACTGATAGTTGAGAAGGGAAAAGTGATTCCAATTGTTTCAGTATTTCTACAAAATGTGCTTTACATAAGAAATATTCTCTGTAATATTTATAGAACAGTAATCAAAGAAAATAAAAAATTTCTTTACATGGATAGTTCACCAAATTACATGATTCTTAGAGTAGTTATTAAAAGTTTTTGGTAATGTGTTGTCTTGGAATTGCTCTACGGTAGAAACCAGCTGGTCTTAATGGTTCGCTACCCTTCAAAGTAAGATGATCTTGCGAATATTGCCTTTTCGATTCGCTGATCTAATTAAATGGAAAAGATATATTTTTGCTTATGGCGATAGTCAAAACAACTTATATTACCAAACAAAACACTTTATGTACTTTTTAGAAACAACAATAAAATGTTCATGCTCCTAATAATACCCCCTCACACTCACAAACACATTGAATTATTAGATCCACCGTTGAGGAGTATTCTACCGTAACAGCAATGTTTTTATCTTGCTAACATAGTTATCCTCTAAATCAGTGTATATTATCCAACCATCTATTTAATCTTTATTTCGGTTTCGTTTCTCTAAGAATACTGTTAATTCTTGTCTTTTTCTATCAATCCATAACTTAAAATATTTAATCTGAGCATTTATTGCTATTATGTTCCTAAATATTTCCATCTCTTAGACTTGGAGGACCTAAAAGCTACGGACACTGTTTTCTCACTTGTAACGAGCTAAGAAATAACCCCTTTGGCCTGCAAGAAATAACAAACATCCTCAAAATTTAAAAAAATTATACACACACAATTCAGTTTAAAATATGCTCAAAAACAAAAGGATCACAACTTCGTCGTCAACTAGTAATAACATTTCGCGCTATATTTAGAGTGTCACAATAACAATAATATTTTGTAATTATTTCCGTGATAAAATCGATTATTTAGAGGTGCATTGATCTATCAATATATAGATATCAGGTCGGCTTTATTACAATCGTATGGCAATGTAGCAACATTGATCATATGAGTTTAAGAGAAAGTGTATTTATAAGAATGTTTCTATATCTATAAAAAAAAAATAAAGAAAATATTCAAGTGAACCGAGAGCATAAACTTAAATAGTTATTATACGTTGCGATGTACTGAATGACGTACGCAAAACAAATACTATATCGTGGTTTAAATGCCGTAGGTTCAGAATTTTTCAGTCAATGACGTCACTGAAGTAAATACGTAATGAGTAGTGTGTGTGTGTGTGTGTGTGTGTGTGTGTGTATATATATACAACCCCACCATTTACTGACTTATATATATATATATATATACATATATGTATATGTATGTATGTGTGTATGTGTGTACATATGTATGTATA
>NC_068982.1:178395764-178409616 GCF_001194135.2 Octopus bimaculoides | reverse complement strand
ATATATATATATATATAGTCACTATATACATGCACAATCGTGTACACCTATATATTTGTATATATATGTATGTATACATGCAAATACTTATGTCTGTTCGCATGAATGTAAGCAAATGAAAACTATTCTCCATAATTCTTAGAACTTCCCCAGATGAATTTGTTGATAAGAAATCTTAGAAGATAGAATTTTAAGATTGGACGTGTTTTTGTGATATTTCGGACATGGAATTTATATTTAAGTTCATTTTTTGTCACTTCTTTAATTTTTGTTACTCTAAAAAAAATTTATTATCATTTTGACCAAAGGGGATTTGAGTAAATTATTTTTATAATAAGAACATTTCTATTAATCAAACATCAACAGTTTTGAACTAATGTGAATATTTAATCACTTGAAATATAGTTTCCTAATAAGAATCAATTTCTTGCGTCTTGTTCACTTTTTGCGTTTTGTAGGAAATTAATTGGATCAGTTTTTTCTTAATACTAAATGTCAGAAGCAAATGTTAACAGTGCTTTCATAATAATGTTTGTTTTCCTTTTTTATTGATTCTCACTCGGTGTTTGGCGTCTAAAAAAACTATTTACGAAAATAATTCTGAATCCAATTATAGACCGATTTCTATCTTCGAGAAAATTCAAGAACTGTCAAACTTCCCTTAATTTAGATCAAAGTTGTAATTTTTATTTTTCAATTGAAATTGTTTTTAATTTTCATTCCCCATTAGACATTGGTAGAGCTGTATTTAATAATGTTTAAGATATAATCTACAGAAAATGTGTATGCGCTCATCTAGCTACTGTTAATATTAAGTTTTCATTCGATTATATTTTTATCTAAACTAGAATCTAAATAATGATCATATTAATTTCATAGATTTTACCATAAAATTTATGTAGAATGTCCGGTATAATCGAATTTTAAAATTAAGTAAATATTCTCTTTTAATATAGTAAGTCAAAATTCACATTTTTCTGTTTTCAGCTAAGAAATTTAAGTGCAGCAACCAAGAAAATAATATAAACTCAGATTGTTAGGATAATAATAGTCTGGATAAAGCTTATATCATTATGTGAGAACATTTCACTTTTAGAATCTTTAGATTTGCCTGACCCGTTTGTACATTCTCCGCAGCGCATTTTTGCAGTCAGTTTCATGAGGCTAAACTTGAGTGGTTTCATACTAAAATATTGGAACGGCATAGTAAGAAAAGGATCTCAATCAATCTATATATAGAATTAACACAATAATTGGATGAAATAACAGTAGATCTTTGAGTATTTTTCTACCCCATGTTTTGATTCATATAAAGGAAGTCAGAAATAATTTTAACTGATTTAACTCATTACCAAATTATTGCTAATTGTTTTACAGCAGTTTCAGTAGTGTTTATCAATAAATTAAAAAGTTAATTTGAAATTTATTTGACATAAAATTGATCGAGTTGGCATCAAATTGTAAAACAACATAATTAATGAATTGCGTAACAAGGATAAAGTCCGTGACATATTGTTATGTCAAGATTTTTTTTAAAAAACATGCAGAAAATGATTTTTAAGGGACAGAAGTATCACACGGCTGTTTTCTTTTGTTACAGACTTCTTAACTACAGACAATGAAGAAGGCTAGAAAGCAGATATAAATTGGGGGAGTGTATTCACATAATAGCTGTATTCGTAAATTATAGAATATTTTTCAGCTTTTGGATTTCAGTTGATTTCCAATTTTTAATATTTCATCCGAGCAGCTAACTCGTTACTCTTCAATTAAGACTATATTTAAAATATTTTTAATATACTTTTTATCTGATCAGTAAAGCGTATTCAGTATTTTAAATCTAGGAAACAATAGAATGAGCGAAACATTAGAGCACTGACTAAAAATACCCTATGGCATTCAGTTACTTCGCTTGACGTTCTGAGGTCAAATCGCTCTGCAGTTAGTTATATTTTTCATTTCCTGTCGCCTTTAAATTAAACAATGGCCATGTACTAGACTTAAACCATTCACATAAATCACTCTTTTAAAATTCGTAACCTTGTACCATTTATTGAGATAGAACATAATTAATATATTCATTAAACACTTTTATGGTTTGGTGTCTAAAACTAGTAATCAGAAAAAAGTCTTCTAATATATATTTATTCTCCAGAACCTAAGACATCAGAATAGTAAATAGCTAATGCTTTTACATCTGCAAGAAAACACTCAGTCTTTTATATTTGATTTTATGATTAAATCTCTAAGGTTATTTATTGTTATTGCATAAAACTTACAACTCCTTAAGAATAGTCTTTAGAAATGTACTCACTCCAAAATATTCTTTAAAGGCTTTTGTTTCTTGTTTAATAATTCCTTAAAATGCCAGCACACTGAAGTTACTCATGCGCAGCTTACCTTGTGTAACTCCTAAGTAGTAAAACAAGTAATGTTTCAGAGTATAGAATCTATATCGTCAGGTACTCAACGATTGAGATAATACCAAGTGTTTCGCTACTGAACTGAAGAGTAATGCGTTTGTTTTCAATTCCCAATAACAATTCCACTCCACTTATTCCACCAAAGATGATGATGCTTTACGAATATTACGACCATCACTTCCCTTCTCTACTATTTTTTAAAAATAATATTCTGATTACATTCTGCTAAGTTATGATAGTAAATAAAATAAAATAAAATCACTAAACTAAACAATTTAATATGAAGAAAGTTCTTTACAAATATTTTTCATTTCATGAAACATAAATAATATTTTTTAAAATACTTATGAAATTTATGTTTTTATAAATTTGGTGTATTCATTATTCTGTATTACACAATTCTCATTCCTTGAGCACTTAGCTTTTACTATATATGTATTTTTTACAAGACTTTCAGTGCACCTCACAAAGAAAATAGTATTTCGGTTTAAAATGACTTACATTGCAGTTTATATTCATAATAGTAGTATTTAGATTTTCATTTTATTGGAGTTTTTCCATTTACCTGAAAAGCGTTTTATAAACAAATTTGGAAAGCAAACATTATATTAAAACAGATAGAATACAAAATATTTTCAACTCTATTTTCACAATAAAAAGATAAATAGACGTTTCAATATATTTTGTAAGTCACTAAAATGGCTGATACGTCAAATTTAGTTCGAAACTTATTTCTATTAGATATATTATCACTTTATATTTAATAAAAATATACGAAAAATATTTTATATAGAAAGGTTGAGTATTTTTTCATTGGAACCTTCCATTCTTGTCATTGGCCAAATTCTTATATATGCTTGTTGGTTGAAATATGTATAAAGCAACTAATTTAGTGTTATTATAACTCTGATTATTGTAAAGATTGCTATAATACATTAAGAGATGATCATCAGCAGGAAAAGAAACTCCTTAAGTGGACAATAATAAATTTAAATATATTTATAACCTAAGTCTAGACAGAAATATGATATTCAAATATTCAAAAGAAACATCTAAAGATGAGAATACTTCAAATTTTGTGAAGTATATAAGAAAGGTTTGTCTCTGCTGCGTTAAACTACAGAAATCTCTAAAAGAAAATGTATGCCCAGTTTTCATCCGATTTTAGAGATTTCATCTGAACACCTTTCCTTAGTCACTACATGTTTCGGAGCAACATATATTTTTCACAAAAGCAATTTTAAGGAATAGCAACACAAAATTCAAATGATGGGGAGCTCAAAATTAAAAGCAGAGTCAAATTTATAACAAAATTAGTTTTGATCGAGACTGAAAGTTCTACTTAGCACATTATTAAAACAGCCATGATAATTTTCCATTCAATGGTTAAGCAGAGAAAGATGAAAAACTACATTTTATGAAAGTAATGTTAAGCTGGTAACTTACAATTTCAGAAGATTTCTATAAGAAAAGCAATGTTGCTTTATCATTGTAAAGATATTAAAGTGAGCGAGCTGACAGAACTGTTAGCATGCAGGACAAAATGCTTAGCAATATTTCGTCTGTCTTAACGTTTTGAGCTCAATTTCCACCGAGGTTTGCTTTGCTTTTCATAACTTCAAGTTCGATAAAATAAGCAAGCACTGGGGCTGATGTAATCGACTTCCTTCTCCACACATAAACTGCTGACTGACTCTATGCCAAAATTTGAAACCGTTATTGTGATAGGATTCAAATTCTAAGAAATATTAATTAATTAGTAAGAGATGGTGAGTAGGTAAAGAAAGTAATTGAAGATTAAAGAAGGTCAATGCTTGTTAGTAAAGCAATGGGATCGCTAGATTTATTTCTGTTGAGGAAGAAGAGCAAAGGAGAGTAGACCATCGATAGAGTTCAATGAAACGGCTTTGACAAACCCACAAATTGATTGACCAAATCACTGACCAAACACGTGGTTAGTTAAACAATTAAGTAGTTAATTATTTGGTTGTTACTAATAAACAATAGTGAAATACAATGTGCATGTTTATATTGGCAAAATGACTCTCCACCATAACATATATATGACACTCTACAACAATATATATATATATATATATATATATATATATATATATATATATATATAGGGAGAGAGGGTGGGTAAAGAAAGGTGGAACACACAATTTGGGGGGATAAAGTATATTTATATTTCCAAAGCTCTGCCTTCACTAGCACCACGAAATTTAGCTTTCGTAGTTTAGCTTGAAATATTTTCTATTTAGTCTCCGAAGCAAATTCACCTCCATAACTTATTATATAATAGCCTATTGTTATTTTTATCACTTAATAATTAGGTAATGATAAAAATGATTTTGTATATTCATATATTTTCTCATATTCTTAAAAGATATTTGGAAATATTTAAATGTTCATGACTATATTATTAAAGAAAATTCATAGGTATAAGATGAAGTTTTTGATGTGTTTCATTTGAAGAATAAATTAGTTTAATATTGTTATTCAGAGTACAAAAGAGAAAACAAATTTGAGTATTGTATAATAGTTGTTTAAAAGTTTCTGCTTTTAAATGCATTTATATGAAATGTACTCTGTTTTGAAATACAGAGACACTTCTATATGATTTCAAGCATTAAAGACGAAAATTAAATGTTTGTACAATACCTTCTTCATTTCGATTCAGTCATAAAATTATGCACCAATTATTCCAATAAAATATAGTTACTTTATGTTCATTATTCAACCAAGTCGCTCAACTGTGAATAGAGAAAGAAGTGACGTCTGCAAGTTCTCTCTTTCTTTCACTGCAATGATTATTAATTGAGGGCTCCTGACATGAATAAATAACAGTTAATTTAGACACGTATGAAAGAATATTTCTACGATGTAATATGGGATTTCTTTCTTTTTTTCCTAATTGAAATAAATTAAATTCATTTAATAAAGTTCATATTTAGCGTCATAACAAAAGTTATATTCACAAGAGCTGCTACCATAATTATATCCAAGTGAATAGTTTCAATTCTTTAAACTAATCACTTTTATATATGAGGTTAATAGAACGACAACAATTTGTGCGTGCGTGCGCATGTGTGAAATGATCCCTCGTGATTGTGAATTTGGCTCTCCTAGAATCAATTCCAATGTTATATTGCTTTTTCCCAACATACCCAACACTCTCAGTTCCTCTTCTTCACTGCTGATGTCAGAATCATATTTAAAATTTATCACGGCAAAGTACATATAATTGTTCCTCATTTCTTGATTCTTCTCACTCAGTCCCAGACGACGATTGTTTCCACTCTGTTATGACTTCCTGGGCTTATTTTCAAAATTGCCCTTCATTCTTATTTACGAAAGATTTATGTAAATTGGTCTCAGCAACAATTGTTTTACTCTTCATTTTACTCTTCATTTCATTAACTAAGTCAATAATAAAATTAATATGAATTAATGTATTTGCTTTAATCAAATTTAGTCACACTGCAACAAATGATAGACATTTTTATAAAACAGAGAAGGAAGATAAGCATGATTATTGTAGCTTTCGATCTCATGAAATTATTCAATTAATGTTCAGATTGAATATCTAATGTTTTTCGATGTCATTAGGCGAAGTCAAAAAGTAGTTGAGGCGAGGATTCTAGAAGCCTGGAGGTTTTTTTGGTTGTTGGGAGGTCTAATTTAATGTCTACGATGACAGTCACACTAAAGTAAATGAGAGCAGAAAATGTAAAGAGGACGAAGATTTCTTGTAGAGGAGGAATATGCAGCTGACTAGTTCAAAAGAAAAGGCCGATTTTAGTAATAACAGAAGATACGGAGAGAAGAAACAGCGTGTGTTATTAACAACTAGAATTACAATTCTGTGCCAGTAATATGTGTAAAATCGAGCGTTTGTGCTGTTTAAAAAAGTGTAGTTACCCTGGAACGATTTTTTTTAACGTCTTTCTTTATACAGTTACTAAGGTATCTAGTTTGTATATTGATAAAGAATTTTTGCTAGAGCTTTGAAAGCATAAAATGTAGTGTCATCAGTGTTTGTGAAATTAGAAATGACAGAAAGCTAATCACCAATGTACCCTACCTCCCAGTTTAATACTTCAACATTTCAATGATGATGGACACTCGCGAGTTAAGACTCGCCTTCTCAGACACCTTGAATATCTTCTAAATGATTTTCCAGTAGGTCTTTCGTAAAGCCAATCTACAGAAAACCTCATCTCGTTTGCCATTTGAAATCAGCAAATTGATGCATTTGAAATCACAAACTGCCTCTGTGTTATAACTGTCTTTCGTCTATTGGATCAAAGGCTTCCGGGCAGATGCTATCATCGTAGTCATTACTACTATAGCTCTCTTTTACCAACACAGTATTAAATCCGGTGTATCTCAAAGTTCGGTTTTGTCTCCTATAGTCTTCCTCCTACACATCAACGTCACTTCCAGTCTGGCTACTTCTACACGGTCTATACCACTATTCATTCCTCTCTTACTTTTCCGCACACATGTGTAACCTACATGCAGCCTAGACGAAACTTGCACCATCTCCATGAATAGTCCTCGAAAGCGTCCTCCATTGGGTCATATTAATCATCTTGATCCAGAGACCTGGATCAGAGACCTGGATCTTATCGGCTCTCTTAGAAAAACAACTAGATGGAACATATAGCAACCTGCTCAGAAAGATACAGAACATCAGTTGGAGATCACACCCAACGCTTAGTAGCGTCTACAGAAATCTGATACCAATATCCCTAAAGCTAAAGCAGAAACGGCTACAATTTGCTGGCCGCCGTCATCGAGCAGAGAAAGAGGTTATCTCGTCCCTATTCCTATGGCATCTTTTTGGAAGTATTTTCTCCAGGAAACTGACATTTCCAGATACTATATCTCGGGACACTGGGCTGGATATTAGAGATCTGAACACAGCAATGCAGGACCGTGTAGTGTGGAAAGGGATTTTCAATGTAGTTCCGGCCAACCATAGGCTGGTTGAAGGCTGATGATGAATCGTCTTGGCTCCTTCGATAGCACAAAAGCACTGCGCATATCAGGGATAGACGCTTCCCCCACATCCCTCTTACCACGATCAACACTCAACTAAATAGCGAAAAGTCCTCAAAGGTTCTACAAATAATAGGTCTCATAATTATTATCTCTACTGATGTTTCCACAAGAACGATGCAGTAAAGACTGTTTCTCAAAGACTGGCTTTCTTTTGGAGATCTAGAGAATTCTTTCTTCCAACGATTGCAACTCTGTACAACTTCAAGTATTTCAAGTGAGACCTAGGATGAAAAACTTCACACACATTTGAATTGTTTCTACTACTAAACATATGGATATTCTTGATTGCATCCATAACATACCACCTCAGTTATTGTCATGGATTCACTCAACAACACATAACAACCTCTTGTCCAGAAATGCGATATTTCTTCGCTCTACCTTTTCCACAGACACTGCGTATTACACAGATCTTCTGGACTGACTAGCAAGGTTCCCTCTATATCTAGATACTGCCAACTCACACGCTTCTCCTTCTCTCATCATCTATATTGTTTCTCTTCGATTCCTCTTGAGCCCAACATTAAATGCTATGTCTGCTCTCCTTCCTTTTAATTTCAATGAAATTTTCCATCTGCTTTTTTCCCTGGAATTGTTGGATTCAGGTTTTTCAAGAATAACATCAACTACACCCACCTTCCCAGTTTTAGAGCGACTGATACAGTCAACTTCTTCCGCACCAAACAATTAAAAGTATGAAGTGCATATTTTGAGACACATCAGATTTCATAGGATGTAGATCAGGCGGATTTCCGTTGGTGCATGCTAAAATGTTATGAATGACAGGAAGCTTCTAACACGAAAAATTAAAGTTGGATGTAGATCGTAGGTGATCAACTGGAATTGTGTTTAACAAGGACTTTTGTTAGATACAGTTTGAGTATCATTATGTCGCGACGACATTTATTTCACCAAAGGGACCACAGGTTACGGATCACTGGTTAGTGACAAATTTCCTGTAAATGTGGTTCTATTGACATCTTATTAGTGGTCACTAGGGAGACACGCGCAACGCGCGGGAGATAGGTAAGAAGGAGATTATTTACAATTATTTTCTTCAACAGTTTTGATATGTTGGAAGAGAGATCTATAATTTATTGTTGGGATAGAACACTAACGTTTCCACAGATTGTGACAGATTCCTGTAGAGGAAAGAGAGAAAGAGCAACAAGTGTTTGGCGAGATCTCCTGCATATAGTTTCTGAGGAACATGGCAAAACTCTGTGAGGACTTCATTGGGTTAGTATGAAAGAATCATGTACTAATATATTCCCCTTTGTGAAATACAATGCCATACCAGACAATAATAGTTCATTCTGACAAGCATTTAGTTAATCAACCAATAAGCACTTTTTCTTTATAACCAAGTGAACATCCAATAACCTTGTCCAATAACCTTATTATGATAAAGTACATAATGTAGTGATCGGAAAAATGTATTTATGCATTTGAAATTGTATAATGTGAAATAAACTTGTTAACATCAATGACTTTTTTTTCTCATAAAGAGTAGAGGGAAAAAATTCCAAATTTTAATTGCGCAAAATTTAAACGGTGTAAATCATGGCACACTGATATTGGTTATTAATATGACAACTCTGGACATGTTTTAATTTTATGAAACCTCTTCAATGAAGAATAATTAACACATACGAAGATTACAGAATGACTTTGGTGTGAAACAATTATGATTTGGAAATACAAATAATTACATTGGAAATTTCCCAGGGGAACCTCCCGTATAAAAACATAATTAACAGCGAGCTAACAAATCTAATACCGTAAAGAATATTTAAAACATCTGAAATTACACCTGTAATAAGAAGACAAATCATTAACGTTCATGAAAATTCACGTGACAGAAACTAAAATCGAAAAGACTCTGTCAGTAGATCATACTTAATTTTCTCAGTTGTCTTAAATTATTTATTAGACCAATCTTCCTTATAACTGAAAAGCTGAGCTGTGATGCTCTTAATTTAAAAGCTAATTTCTCCCAGATTCAATTTATCTAATTTAGGTTATTAGATTACATTATTTCTTTTCCTTGTGACTGAGTATCTCAAAAATTATGGCTTTAGGAGTTTTCTCACTGAACAGTCAAACGGGCAAATAGATAGGTCGATAACAAAAATTCTAGTTAAACGTTGCCCCAATCACGTTAAATTAATATGCTCAATACATTAAATGTCTACGCTTCTTTAAAATTGGTCTCAAATTTTGGCAGAAGGCCAGCAGTTTCGGGAAAAGGAGTTCGATTACCGACCGCAGTGCTCAACTGGTACTTGTTTTATCGGCACTGAAACGATAAAAGGAAAAGTCGACCGAGACAGAATTTGAACTCAGAACAAGCAAACGTACTAGATGCCGCTAAGCATTTTGTCCGGGTATACTAACGATTCTGCCACTTTGCTGCCTTTTAAGTTTCTTTAATATTATAAAAATGGAAATATTGGGTGCCTATAATTTACATTTTAACTTCTAGCAATGAAATACATTTCTCTTAATTCTCATAGATTTTTTTTTTTTTTTTTGGTATACGCCATAAAGCTATTTCTGCAATATAACACAGTGATCAATTATCAGTGTAAATCAAACTACAATATTTTATTTTCTCGCAAACAGTTTTATCTCTTCAAACTAATTTCTCATTCGCCAGTTAACTTTGCTGAATGCTTCTGTCTATATTGTTTCTATGCTAGGGTGAAGTTGAAACAAGTCTTATTTATTTCAACTTTGACCTATGTACTTACTTTTCTTCGATAAACCATTGCTGTATTTGCATGATTGGGAACATGTGTGTTTCTCATTGAACAGTAATTTGAAAATATGCCTCAAGCAAGTCGGATGTTTACCTGAGTTGTATTTAATTAAGACGCTTACTTGAATTGACTATGAACATTTTATATATTTTTCACAGCATATGTATTTTATATATTCGTACACAATTCCTCGAGCAATTCTTGATTATTCTATAAACAGCACAATATTAGCAAGTCTGTAATATACATTTAATTATATTCTTATATTTACAGATTTAACTAAACGAATTTTCCTAACGGAAATACTTTTTGGTCCAGATATATAATTTAGACATTAGTGATTTTCAATTAATCAAACTTTATGTCTTCAAATTAAACTAAATTATCAGATCTTTCATAAGTTAAACAAGATTGTCTAATAAATTAATTATAATTATTTCTGATAAGTAAAATTGGCCTCTTACATTTTATATAAGTATTCTTAACGAATCATTCCTGTAAAAAGTGTGAAAATGCTTCGTAATGTTGTGTAAATTTAAATAAATTTGTTTAATTTTAAGAATTATTTTTAATCATTGCAAAAGATCAACAAATTATTGTCAACAAAGATGAAAATGACACAAGTTCAAATTACCTACTCATTTCAAACAGATATAACGGTTTGATGAATATGTTCTACTTTCCGTTTCATATTTAGTTTTCTTTCAGCTACTATAAATATTCACCGTTATAAAAGTAATACCTTTAACGTTACAGGTAATATTCTGACTCATCTGTTAACTCATTTTAATGTTTTGTTAAATGTTATTTGTACAAATTTTTATATATGTTTATTCTAATTAATTTGGGCGTAGGCATAGGTGAACGGTTAAGAAGTTCACTTCGCGTCTATGGGATCCCATATTTCCCCTCCACCACCCTGTTTGGCATATTTGACAAGTGCCTTCTACAATATTCTCAAATTAACTTAATATCCTTAAGTTGGAATTCAAAACTTATGAATACATAAATATGTTTGTGTGTGCGCGCGCAGGCGCGTATTAGTGTGAGTGTGAGTGTGCGCGTGCGCGTGTGAATGTATAGAAAGAGATAATATACATATAAATAAATATATATATGGATACATACATGCATACACACACACAATATATACCGTATTTTAACGTGTATAAGGAACCCTTTTTGTCAAAAATTAGATTAAAAACACATGGGAGTTTCTTATACACGGATATTATTATAATCCCCTAAAATAGAGTACCAGTCAAGTGCTAAGATCGAGGTAATTAGTTAATTCTCTGCCCCTCAGATTTCTAGGCCTTGTGCCTAAATTAGATACCGTTATTATTACATGTAGGAAGAGCGGTAGATTAACTGTATCGTTAGAGCGTCGTAAAATGCTATGGGTGATTTGTTCTAGCTCTTTGTGTTCTGAGAGTAAATCCTGTCGAGATCAATTTTGCCTTTCATCCTTTCGGGTAGATAAAATGAAATACCAATGAAGTACTGTAGTCAATATAATATCTTGTTGCCTGAATCAGGAACATTTATCATGTGTGGAAGTGTCTGATATACAGTAAACAAACTCATATATTTAGTTTAACTTTAAAACCGTATTCATGGGGTTTTTATATTGTAGGCTCAAATGCCATTCAGATAAATAATGTTTAATTGTTTTCTTGTAACCGATGATAGCATCATAGATTAACTTTACATTTTATGTATATGGTAAAACATTGTCCGAAAAGCAGTTTATTTTAGGTAGCATTCCTAACAGTTGCCAGTCTTAATGAAAGCATGAAAATTCATCAGAAATCTGTTTTTAAGCTCTACAATTGAAAGTATAGCCATTGCTCCACCAAGCATGCAAATTGATTTTCACTGTAATTTCATTTAGATTTGTTTTTGTTTTGTTTTTTCTACTTCATCTTTCTCATAAATTTCACTATTAATCAATCACTATCGGTAATTTTAGAGAGATGCAATTTTGATATCTTTTGCCTTAATTCATTCAATACATAGATGGCCGACAATTTCTCTGGATAACAGATCAGACTTGTAGCGACAAATCTCTATTGTTCACAATAAACAAAATGCTATCTTTTACAAATCAATTTCCAATAACCAAATTAACTTATAGGAAAAACAGGTTGCTGGAACTCTTGCATTTCTTCACTCGTCCTTATCGGCAGGCATTTGATTGATAACAGAATATATCATTCTGCTCAGTTCCAGCTGGTCATGTTAAATAGAAAAATCAGTCAGTGTTAACGTTTCTGTAAAATGCCTATCGTGGTTATTCTCGTACTTTATATTTTTATCTATTTTTATTTCTCTGCTTTTGAGGAGTTTTTGTGCTTCTTGTTTTTTTTATTTATAAGTCAAATGACAGCTTATACTTCTGTTTCTATTCATAAATAGTTTTTTTTTTATAAGAAGATTGATTGCTTTTCAAGCGAGATAAGATTTTACAGCATATGTGCTTTTTACATTTTTTAATTAATAATTGATCAAAATATTTCATATGAATTTGGAAATTTAATCTCAGTTTTCTTTGACTTTATTTTCTGATTGTCCAAAAGTTTTCTTTTTTTCCATAACTTTCTAAACGAAGAAAATATCAAGGAGGAAAAAATTAATCCTTTGCTGCGTATGATATGTATATGTCTGGTAGTAAATTAAAAGTGTATTCCAATAGCCAGGGATATACGTCGGTTTTTGATTTAAAAAGTATTGAAATTATTTCAGTCAAAAACTTAACTGATGAAGTAATATAATTACAACTTTTCTTAAATTTACTTCCAAACACAATACTTCTAGTCATATTCTTGACAGCAAACTTAGCATCGTCAAAAGACCAAACGGATGCCTTCAGCAGCATCAGCATAGACAGACATTAACCTGAAGAACTAGTAAGAAGAATCAGTCAATTGCAAACACTGGAATCAAACTATCTCGACTGCTGTAGAACTGTGTGAAAAGAACATCGCAGTTGAGAAGAGGACAAAGGACAAAGTGCATTCTATCTATCTATCAAGTAAAAATCATACAGACACAGATTTTATGTAAGAATCGGACTTTTCAGCCATTAGAAAGAGAATCATTCCTCTTATAACAATTACATTGCGTATGTATATCCGTGTGTGATGACACTTTGGATTTTCACAACAGAGGCAAGTAGCACCTTTAACAGTTCTTTGAGTAACTTACTCTGTAGCTACGGTAAGCAGATGAACAAAATATCCATTTATCTCAATCATGTTCAATTTCGTTGTCTCATCCCTTTCTATCCCCTCTCTGTCTCTCACATACTCTCAATAAGTGAATGCATGTGTATAATACGTGTATTAATATATATATATATATATATATAAGCATCACATGTAATGAAAATCCATCATGAAAGACAAATTTACTACACCGTTCGTCTAGAGATAATTCTCTTATGGATATGCTGTTTTTAAAACAATATATATCAGAGGGGAAAAAAATTGTTCGAGCGGCAGCCAGTGAGAATGCTAAATACATTTCTACCACATTGAGTGTTGTCTATAGCGTGTACTCACAGCCACCCACATACCTAGACGAAATTTGTCGCCA
>NC_068982.1:178389311-178394199 GCF_001194135.2 Octopus bimaculoides | reverse complement strand
ACAGACAGACAGACAGACAGACAGACAGACAGACAGACAGACAGACAGACAGACAGACATTCTCATTTTTATATATATAGATATATATATATATATATATATAAGCATCACATGTAATGAAAATCCATCATGAAAGACAAATTTACTACACCGTTCGTCTAGAGATAATTCTCTTATGGATATGCTGTTTTTAAAACAATATATATCAGAGGGGAAAAAAATTGTTCGAGCGGCAGCCAGTGAGAATGCTAAATACATTTCTACCACATTGAGTGTTGTCTATAGCGTGTACTCACAGCCACCCACATACCTAGACGAAATTTGTCGCCACAAGTACATCAGCACTGATGCTACGAACTGCCGCCCAACTTAATAAATATGTATTATATGCAACAAAACTGTGTTAGATTAAAATAGTCATCCATGTGCTATTCTTACGTAAATACATTAGGAACGGCAAATCTACTTAGAGATGTGCCCGCTTCTGAGACGATTTTTGTCTCCTTCTCTTATATCTTTTATATCCTCTATATATCTTTATAAGAGATATTATTTCCGGATGAATACCGTAGTAAATTTGCTTTTCCCGATTTCACGTACACTAAGATACATAGATATCTTAGATATATAGCTAGTTTAATCTAATACTCTTTTTCTTACATATAATGGATTTTTGTTCAGCAGAGCGGGTGTTCGCAACACCAGTGGATTCTTATTCAGTGTTTTCATACGTGCAAGTGGTGACAGATTTCGTCTAAATATGTGGCTGGTTACAAGTACAGGTTATCGACAACGTCCAACAAAGCAGAAGTACATCTGGAATCTTTCTAGCCTCTACCGGAACAATTTCCGTCTCGCTCCGATATATATTGTAGTTTTAAACACAGCACATCACTTGGCGATATTATCTCAGGACGAATACCACAGTAAATCTCCCTGGCAGTTATGTATATATATAATACATATAGTATGAGATTTAGAAGGCTATTATTTTATTCTAAAGCTGCCTCTGTTGCACATAAAGAACGTATATATATATATATATATATATATATATATATATATATATATATATATATATATATATATATATACATATAAAATCAACACATCAAGATCTCAAGACATCAAGACATCATAAAAAGGAATTGAGAATTATGCATCTTTAAAACTTGTTTATTACAGTATTATTCCTATTAAATTCACATTAGATTCTAATCCGACACGTGTTTCTGCTTGTTATAGCATTTACGTGCATTTAATCGGTCTATTTGCTGTATTCAGCCAGGGTAGACATTCCTAAGAACCCCTCTTCAAGGTTTTTCGGATACGGGTGGGTAAAGCGAACTGAAAAATTCAATGTTAGATAGTCTTTCTCAAACTATATTCTGGGTGAAGGAATTATAAAGTTTTAGTGTACATGATAGTAGAGATTACTTTGGAATACGATATGGCTATAGTTTAAACTTAGAATGACCTTTTAGAAGTTAATGGAGAAGATTTTTTTATATACTTAGTAGTAGAAATAAAAACCTTAATTAGGTCAGGATGCATTCACGTCACTGTCCACTCATAATGAAGATTGAATGATACCATACAAGATAAATAGAGAAAGAGGAATCAAAAGAAAGATAAAATACAGGGGAAATAAAAAAATAAAGAGGAATGTAATTTATAATGAGATTGTTAAAAACTAACTAGTGTAACTCTACGATTATACTAGTTTAACTTATGTGCACTCCTGTCTATATGATATCCTATTTAAAATCCTTATCCGGAAAGTTCTTAGATACTTTTCTAAAAGTATGCACGCATTTCAGAGTTAAATCATTTCGCTGATGTAATAACCCGTAATCAGAGGTAAAGATATGAAATATCTCTCTCAAACATAAATTACATAAATTATTTTTCGAGCTCCCGCTGGTGAAACTCTACAAATTATTGCTCATCTAATATCAGGTTTAGTGTTTTTATCATTTAAAAACCAAATGAACACACTCAAAACTGTACAATTTATTTTTTTCTGATTTTTGAACGAAGAACATGACCCTATGTAATAATTGAAAATGTTATCAACTATTGCTATACATCTATAAACTACGCTTTTTCTGAGGTATTGTCCTTCAAGCGGACATAATTTGCTCTTACAGTTACAATAATGGTTTTTAATATTAACCCTATGCTTGCTGTTGGCAGTAGTATAAGGTACTCTGTCTATATTATTATGTATTATTAGTTTCTTTATAGGTTAAATCGGGCGTGTTATTATATTCTTTACTCGGTTCAATTCATTCAAACGAGTGTTGTTTGGACTCATTTATCTCTATTATATACAAAGTTCCGTAGGCCTTGTATTGTTTTCACTCTTATTCTTAGTCAAACAGCTATTTATTATCCCGCTAGAGTCATTTATATTATGCTTCACTGTATCCGTATAGTTATTACTACCACCAGTCATATTATTACTATTAATGTTAATATTAATTTTATCATTTGTATTTACTAGATGAATTCTCTAACTCTCCTCCAATTGAGTGCCGCAATAATTTGAGCTAAATTCCTACTTGTCGAAAAGGCAAGCCTAATCGTGAGCCGATTGAAAATCTGTTTATACTTGCTACGTAGTGAAAAGTGCCTATCTAACGCAGCGAGAAATATGTCAGGTGTGTCTTTGGATATCTGTGTTCTGAAGATTACATTGTACGAGGTGGTATCAAAGACTAGTTATGTTTAATAAAAAAAATAACTTATTTACCTAAGTTTTAACGTCATCTCCTTCGAAGTAGTCACCTTATGTGGAAATACACCGGTCCCAGAATTCCTGCTACTTTTCGAATCCAGCCGAGAAGTCGTTTTCCATAAGTGAGTCGAGGACCTTCTATGATTTGCTCTGGAGCTCGACAACAGAGTTAACACAGTGACCTTTGAGCTGTGTTTTCATCTTGGGGAAGAGATGGAAGTTCGCAGGTGCTAAATCAGGAGAATAGGGCGGGTACGGGTACGATACCATGTTGTTTTGGCGAGAAACTTACGAGTAACTGGGGTGCATTATCGTCGTGAAGAATTCAAATGTTAGGATTGCATAAGTGGACCCATACGACAGACCAAAAACTTCAGCAATGTCATCCATTGTCCTCCGAGGATCCTCAAGCACAAACTGATGAATTTTCTCCAAATTTCCTGGGGAGACGCTCGTGGCAGATCTTCCAGGTTGCTCATCGTCTTTCAGGGACGTTCTTCTGCTTTTAATATTGTCAATATTAATAAGAATGTGGTATTATTGCAATATCTTTTCGCGATTCCACGTAATAGCTGTCAACCACATTTGATCAACCGCTTGTAATGTAATATGTCTAATGAAGACAGTCCCTATATTTGTAGTGCATGTTCGTGTGTGCATGTGTACATATATGTACGTTTGTATATTTGTATATTTCTATATATGCATACATAATGTGTTTGACAATGATAATGCTTTCAATTTTTGGCACAAGGCCAGTAATTTTAGGGGAGATACGTCGATTGCATTGACCCCTGTGTTCAACCGGTACTTATTTTATCGTTCCCGAAAGGATAAAAGGCAAGGTCGACCTCGACGGAATTTGAACTCAGAGCGTAAAGACAGGCGAAATGCCGCTACGCATTTTGCCCGGTGTACTAACAACTCTGCCACGTCTGTAATAATGGTTTCAAACTTTGGCATAAGGCCAGCAGTTTCGGGGGAGGGGGATAAGCTGATTACATCGAACCCAGTGTTCAACTGGTATTTCTTTTATCAACCCCAGAAGGATGAAAGGCAAAGTGACCTCGGCGAAATTTGAACTCAGAACATAAAAACAGGCGGAATACCACTATGTATTTTGCCCGCGCTAACGATTCTGACGGCTCGCTGCCTTATGTTTGTCTGTAATAATAATTTGAAATTTTGGCACAAGGCCAGCGGTTTCTGGTGGTGGGGGGAAGCCGATTACATCGACCCAGTGCTATAGCAGAAGACACATGCCCAAGGTGCCACGCAGTGGGACTGAACCAGGAATCCTGTGGTTGGGAAGCAGGCTTCTTACCACACAGCCACTCCGAAAGATTATTTTAGTCTGCGGTGGAGAGTTGCAAAAATCTCTTATTATTATTATTGTGCACTTTGGCGTTCAGATATGAGAGTGAAAGTCTTTCAATTTAGTTCTATAGAGTAATGTTCATTTTAAGATATATTTTACCTGATGCACCTTATTTATACACATTAAGTTTACAGTTGCGAACAGCTTGTATAAACGTTTATGTTTTCTAATATCACAGATTACATACAATAAATATTATATGCAATGATTTATGAGTGTGTTTATATTTGAACTATTAAAAAAATACATTTATTTAGTAGAGATTTTTTTTAAGATATGAACGGTATTTTTTGTTAGTACATAACATAAACATACTATATTACACCACATTCTCTACGTAAATAAAACTAAATGGATTAGATGAAAATTATCATTGCTACAGTAGTTCTTTCTATATTCGCTCACGGCAAGCTAAAACACGAAGATGCTCGTTTTTGAGTCAATCTCCACCAAAATTTTGGCAAATTATTCTCTTTATTATTTATGATTTTACCTTTTTGTTGCGGCGATCATTGTGTAGTGCTTTGCCCACATTACAGCATTATACAAAGTATAGTGTTGTAATGTGGGCAAATTTCAGGTGAAATATAACCATATAATCAAGTCAGTAATTTCAAAATACATTTTACATGCAGCTTGCAAATCAGGACACTCCTTTAAGCAGATATGCGCTAGAGATTACAAAGATTTGATCACCATTCGACAGTATCGTTCCTTTCAGCTGAACCAGGTAACATTAATGCTACCAATGAATATATGAGTTTTTTTGC
>NC_068982.1:178386493-178389294 GCF_001194135.2 Octopus bimaculoides | reverse complement strand
TTACAGTGTAGCACATTTTTTCCCTTCTGTCGTCCATACAGCTATCACAAGCTAGTTGTAGCCGTAACTATTTCAACCACGCAGCAACCATTTTGTTATGGTTTGTGTCTGACACAGACATGATCTTATTCTCACATAAACTTTTTTTATCCACAAATGCAAAATTTCCTATTTTCTGCTTGCCTCCACAGCCCATAAATCGCTACTTTGCTGTCCTACCTATTTTCAATGCCAATTAATTTAGAAATAGTGAATCTAGCCACAAATCAATACCCCATTTCTACTCGAATTGTCATACATTGCAATTCTCATATTTCGCATGCCCTTATGCTCTTCATATATTTTACTATTATTTTCGTATGCCCACTTCATATTGTCTTCCTATGGCACCGTTTTTATGTCAAATCAAACCATGACATAAGGTTAGGGTATTGTGTAGATATTGGAATATGGTTTGGAAATACAAGCGCATTCTTCAAGTTTATTTGGACTTTCTAATTATTAGGTTGTCCGAAAATTCAGAGCGTTTTTAAGCTAAATATTTTAACGCTTCATTAAACACACCTGAAACGTAACAGTTAAAACTTTGACGTTGCTTGAAGCAGTAGCGCATCTCTTCTTTGTTTCTGACTGAAAATAGATTTATCTTTCATTCCGGTTACCCTTTATTGACCTTTGAAATGGATAACAAAAATTTCCAGATGCGCGTTGTAATGCTTTTCTTTTTTAAAAAACAAAGGAGAAAATGCTGCAAAGATTTGCAAAAACATTAATGGTGATGATGCTGTAGGTTAATTAACTATTCGAAGGTGGGTTTCAAAATTTAAAGCTGGAGAGTTTAGCTTGGAGATAACAGTCACAGTGGAAGACCTTCAAACTTAGATGAAGATGTTTTGAAGGCAAAAATCGAAGAAAACTCAAATATCACGACTATAGAGAACTTGCAGTGGAGCTGGAAGTTTCTAAAAGTACGGTTCATGAACACCTAGTGAAGCTAGGATTCACTTCTCGCTATAATGTATGGGTCCCTCGCAAACTCTCAGAAAAGAATTACTTGGACTGATATTCTGTTTCTGATATGCTTTTCAAAAGGAATGAAAGCATGCCATTTTTGAAACAACTTGTTCATGAAATTTTAAAAGCTCGAAAGTGATTATAATTGAGAAACTTTGTAAAATAGTTAGATTCAGTAGAAAACTTCAGTGAATTTTACATTTTATTGACAAAAAGAACTTCACTTGGATGTCTGCAACAGTATAAAGAAATTTCACTTCTAATTTATAACAAACATTAACTTCAGACATGATAGAAGACAAGATCTTGCTGAATGAATTGATTTAAATGGTTTATTGTAGTGACGTTTCCAAGAACATTTTTCAATGTAAGTAAAGGAAATCTACTTCCAGTATGAATAGAGGGAGAGTTGCTAAAGCTTCGGTATAAAAGCTGCCCCACATAATACTACGTATACTCATTACTACACAGACAACTGCATAAACTACTACAACCATTGCTACACCCACTACAACATACACTAGTACACAGACTACAACTTACACTATTAAATTACTACATTACCATAACCAATGAGGCATCAATTACCACACCCACTACAACATTCACTACCCTACTCCACTGCACTCATTACTACATCTGCTATTAGACACGCGTCTAGACTCATTCTTACATCCACTACTCTGTACTCTACTACACCCTCTGTACTACATCCATTACACCATATACTACTACACTACTACACCCACAACTATACACAATTCCTTCGATTCTTAAATATTCTACTACACGCACTACAAAATACACTACCACATACTCTACTCCCCACTGCAATATGCATTAACATATACATTATCACGCTGTAACATACACTTCTATATATACCATTACATACACAACTTAATATAATACTCATACACTAATACACCTACTACGCGAAACAGTATCACACGTACTAGTACACCCACTACTACAATTATTAATCTATATGTAATCTTATAATATTCACCGTATCAAGTTTATTTATGATTAGAAAAACTTTAACTGACAGTTTTAAATGTGATATTGACTAAATTTAACCAAAAATTTATTTTGGTATAAATTTCGTTTTAGTTTTCTCCATGTTTATATTTAATAAAGTTCATTTCTATGAATATTTGCATTAAAAATATCTGCCTAGATTACTCTTGCTCGTCACAAATGAAGCTTAGTGCAGCTATGATGAAAAGTAAATATTTTCTTTCGTGAAACAACCGTAACATTCATATTTGAGAAGCAAGATTTCATTTACTCTCATTTTTTTCAAACTAATAAATTTTCCCTAAACAAATATATCGATTAATTTATGTTTTAATTTCGTTTAGACAATTTTCGAACTTGTTTTCTTGATTTTTCTCTTTTTTTTTTTATCGTCTGCCCTCAACATGATTAAAATCCAACTGATCATTATTATTGAAATTGTGGTATCATTGCAAACACACAGCTGTTACTTGGATACTTTCGAAACAGATTATGTTCCTAATACCAATTATAGTCTACGTTATACCGAATATTTTGGGAGGTGGGGGGTTCTTTTTTTTTTCTCAACGTTAATTTGATGCAATCCAGAAAATGTACTGAGTAAATATTCTCTTCTGAACTTTCTACAAATGTTAATATCTAAAATAAATTAAGTTTGCCTTAGATATATCGGTAACACAACCAGAACTATATTCAGATATTTTATGTGTACGCGTGTGTGTTTATCTGGGAATGTATGTATATATGAAAATATATATATATATATA
>NC_068982.1:178380069-178385973 GCF_001194135.2 Octopus bimaculoides | reverse complement strand
TATATATATATATATATATATATTGATTTGAACTCGAGAAATAGATTGTACCCATGGCGCTCGAAGACAATCCGAGACCAATCAGACAAATGCTAATACGTTTCCTTGGAAATTGGCAAGTCAACGGTTGTAGAAAGGAAAACTATCCATGGGAGAGAAATTCTGAGAGTTGATGTATTGCAGAGGAAGGACTGGGTGTTGAAGTTTGTGCGGGTTTGGATGCGGTCAACAGAATATAGGTGATGAGAAAAGGGACAAATGAGTCAGGCATGTCTGACTGAAGCAGGTACGAAACCAACCGACTCCGAAAAGTAGAAGACGTTGTTATAGTGGTAGAAAACACAGAAAGAAGAAGCTTCGTGCCTGGAAACCAGAGATTGTGAATGTTTCTAAGTGACTTTATGCTAATCAGTCAAGTAGCTTTTCTTTCGACACCGTTGATGATTGCTGTATACTAATAGCAACATCATGCTGATGTGAAGGCAATTCTCCATTGCGGGTCTAACCTGATATTTTTAGAAGGCTAGCAACTGATGAAAGTTGAATTATTTTCTTGTTCTGAAAACAAAGAGGCCTCCACGGCCTCCACGAACATTCTCAGTTGGTGACCATCTTGTGTCGTTCAACGACACAAATTTACAATCACTTCATATATCAAGGAAACAGGTTTTAACTCACTCTTTCTTTCCGATCTTCGTCAACATATATATAACACTTTCAAAACCTCAACAAAACTAATCTTCATGATCCCCGATTATCTCTCCAAGAGATTTATCGTCTAATACAGTAAATTCTTCACTGCAAAAACATTTATCTTCGTCTTCAGAGCCAGAAATACTTCAGTACTGTATATCCATTGACTTGATACAAAGCACAAACAAGACTACAACTCATCTGAAGCCGTTTAGCACGAGTTCACACAGATCGGATTTTTTCTCTTTTTAATGACGATGGATTTTTAACATTCGTGGCAAGCATTCTTGCTGTAAATATTTTCGCCGTACGAAAATTTGCTGTATTCCATTGTAAATACATTTGATACAATATTATTTGTTGTAGTATCTCCATTGTAAAAATTGTTGCCATAACACTTATTCTGTTATTTTTGACATTTGTTTTTTTTTTTTAAGATGTCTTGTTTAAACGTAGATTTAGTTCAACATCTACTTGTTAAAACAAGACAATTCGTTTGTCGAATTATAAAAGGCAATAACAATAATAAAACGTTTTAATTTTTCAGTTACTTCAGTTATCTGCAGTTATTGTTGCGACTATTACTAATTTGTGAAGCAAAGCAACTTGTTTCTACAAGAAAACTAGGAAGCAAGCTATTAGTTCAGACAAAGAAGTTTATAATATTGGTTTCAAATGTTGGCACAAGGCCAACAAGTTCAGAGGAGGGAGCAAGTCGATTACATCGACCTGTGTTCAACTATTACTTATTTTAAAGGATGAAAGGCAAAGTCGACCTCGACGGACTTTGACCTCAGAACGTAAAGACGGGCGAAATGTCGCAAAGCATTCTTCCCCGGCGGACTAACGATTTTGCCAGCTCGCCGACTTAGTAGTTTATATTACAGCATAAATTCCTTGCAGGAAAAAATACCTACGGATTTTTTTTATTCAGTAACGATACGTAGAACCTTTAGCATTCCACTGGTGGCTGAAGAAAACATCTACTCGGACACGTTATTATACCAATGACATCACAAAATTAAATGTCGCCACTCTTCTTAACAATTCAATCAATTCTTCACGTCCAAAAATGGGGAAATGTACGTGAATGGGATGTTTTACTTCCTACGTCTGCAAAAAGAAGCAGTGTCCATTGCCTTCATGGGTCACTCGAGACCGGTGAGCTAGATGTGTTTTTAATCTTCTGTTTAAATTATTTTATGTTGAAATTTTCAGGAAAGACATGAGAAAAGAAAGTGTTTATATGTAGCCATGCATATATGAATTTTTGCATGTTTTCAGGTTTATTTCTACTCCTATCTTCTGTTGCTGTGTCTCTGACTCTATATCATAAAAAAATTTGCACTTCACCCTCAGCACGACAATATGTAATCGTAACTGGTTTTATACATGTATCGCTTCTTTCTAGTGTTGTTCAGATCCATATTCCTGTCCATCTCCATCTACCCAACTGCTTTAATCTCGCATTATATCTTATCACAATGTGTAGTTCTTTAATGTGTTGCATTAATATATCTTTCTGTTTAACTTTATGACACTTCTCGCCTACAAATTATCACATTAAATTAATTTATAAAAGCAATAATGAAAATATGTGTAGTAGAACTACTCAAATAGACACATATGTTAGGAGGGTACATGAAAGAACAATGTTTGGATATGGCAGGCAAAAATCAATTTTATTTTTGAAATCAGTGCTTCCAAGTTAGTTCAAAATAAGTATCAGATATTCATCATCAGAAAAACGAAACAAAATGTTGACCAGTGTTATTATTGGTGAAACTTCATTAAATTCAAGAAAACGGGTGCTTTTAATTTTCTTAAAATATGAATTAAATAAATGTTCCCAAAAATGGCAGCAGGAAATATTTATAGTGTATTAAGACGAATTTTAATTAAACCAAATTTGACACAAAGTAAGAAAAAAATTGTTGCAATTTGCTCTGCTGGTGTAATCACTAAGATAAATTCATGCATTGTCAAATGTTATAATTTGATGTTTTTTGAGTCATCGATTACTTGTTTTAGATATGCTAGTAATGAAATCAATGAAAAAGCAATTTTAGATTTTGAGAAGTAAGCATCATTCCATTTCTACAAGTTGAGTAGAAGTTAGCTGCATCTTCAAAAAAATACTGCAGAACTATGTAATGAAATAGCGAAATAGTCAAAATAAGGTATGGTTTTGGTCTGTAAAGGATATAATTTAGACTCAAATCTTCTAAAGCGGACGGATATCTTATTCAGTCCTTTATAGATTTTCTCCAAAGATACCTTTTCTGATACGAAAAATTGATTGAATAAAAAAGCGTTTGCAAGAGACTAAAAGTTTACCTGAAAGAAGCTATACCATGGATTTTGCAGACTAAATCCGATATAATTCATGCCGTTCATGTTCCACTTAGACAATAGGAATGGCATGCACAGGAGGAGAATACTAAAGGTTCAATATTCTGGTAATTAAAGTCTGAGCTTTGTGGTTAGTGTAGAGCCTGGGCATTGACACAATATCGTTGACGAAGAAAAGAGAGATAATTTAATATAAGAGTACCTTACAGGAAGAGGTACGAAACCAACTATATCAGAAGAGCAGAGCCCACTATATTAGAAGTAGAAAGGGGAAAGAGAGGAGACAGTATGTGTGGGGGTCAGCCAAATATGTGTGTTTGATAGAGACTTCGAGCCAATCAGTCGAATTGCTTTTCTTTAGGTACATTTAAAGATACCCTTGTGTGTGTATCTGCGTTACCATCTACAGGTGAGAGCAGTACGCCATTGTGTACCACACTTGAGCTTTATAGATTATTAGTAGCCGTCAGATGTTGAACTATTTTCTGACACTGAATAGAATGTCTAGTCTTAGAAATGCAGTTTCTGCGAAGTTGAGAATGTAAGTTTGCTATGGGATGTTCTCAGTGTTAGTGAAAACTAGCATTAGAAGCCACGGAGAGGGTTGTAATTACATATTCGCCATGTTTAAGGGGGACAGTAATGTTTTCTTGAAATGTGCAGTGGTTGCTACACGAGATAATAATATGACACCACCCACTTAAAAATATATTCGATGTCTCTGTTCATAGACTCAATGTAGACTCGCCGTGAACTACCTAGGTAGCTTGTGGATAGCTCTTGATCGAATGAAGAGTAATATCATCTGCATAGAAGTGGGTGGTGCTGGAGTTGTTGGCAAGTAGTTTGTTTAAGATGTGGAAGGAAAAGTGTGAGAAATTAAATGGAACAGAATTTGATAACACATATAGTAGTAATGAAGTATGCCGAGAAGTTACCGATCCAAGTGGTGAGAGATAGATGGAACCCATAGAAGGCCTGCTTTGACAGGAGGTGCACGTGTCAGACACATTTGAAATATTTGCTGATATCGAAAGGAACGACACTGTTTCACCAAATTTCTTTGCATTTATGAGTGACATAGGAGTGTAAGTCTCCAGCAGATTTGGTTTTACGAAAGCCGTACTGGTGGTCATTAAGGAGAGAAACATGTTGAAGGCGGCTGGAGAAGGTTGACGTTTATTTTTTTTAATCATCTTTTAAGCGTCGAGCGCGTGATAGTGCGGTAACTGGGTTGTCTGTCTTGTAAAAGAGACACTCACTGCACCATGTTTCTAATGGTCGTGATATATTCCTGTGAAGAGGGATTGGGAAGTTAAATGATGTAGAAGCTGGTTCTTAAGCGCATTGCTTAAGAACAAGGGAAGGAACACAGTTAGGGTCGTTAACCTAGTTGTTTTGAAGCAACCGCAGGTACTTTCGTACTTGTCAGGTATGGTGTATATGGTGGTTAGTTTTTGTATGTGCAGTGTGGTGTTAGAATTGTCGTTAATGATCGACATTTCATATGAATATGCATTATCAGATACACTAAAAGGAGGACAATTGATTTTCACAAAGGAAACAAATTTAATCAAGTGTACAATTTATTTTTAACAAAGGTATACATGAAAATAACGTTAATGAAGTGACACAAACTAATGATTTAAGTTTAAGGGAAATGAAATGCTGCAATCACTGCCATGAGTAAAATTAATAGAGTAAATAATTGATACAACGAAGGGAAGATTAAGTTGAGAATAAATTAAGTTTAAAAGGGGTGATTCAGAAGCTGTTAATAATATACCTAAAATTATTCAATTATTTAATATTTTGGACTCTGCTGTATTGAGGAAGTTAGAATCCTTTGGAAACCTCGAGATAAAATTGCAAGAATTTAATAAAATCCTGAAATTTTAAACTGTATTAACTAATTTCTTGAGTTTGTAGAAAATATAATTCGGTTAAAAATCTGTGGAAAGCAAAGTAAACTATTAACATAATTGCATTAGTTTCTGCAGAAAAAGTGGTTTTTCTTTGATTGTTTTGTAGGGGAAGTTTAACAGCTAAATATTTGTTGGAAAAACCTTTGAAATCTGTATCTGTATGTAAAATTATGGAGCTAATCAACGATCTACTTTAGATAACGGGCATTGAATATCCCCAAAAACAGTTTACAGAGAATGCATAAAGCCTTCTCTTCTCTCTTTCCCCTTCTATCTCCTCCACAAACTAGTACATCGAATCCTCCCCCCACCCCAGAACAGAATTACTTCAACTTTCTGAAATTACTTTCTTGTCCACTTTTTTCAACTTGAAGTAGTTCAGGCTGAATATCAACCACATCAGTCAGAAAATTTCTAGATAATCTGTGAATGTTCCTTTCACCTGAGTAAATCCACAAAGGAATCCTAATCCAAAATTAAATGGAACGGCTACAGTTATATCTTTTGTAAATACATGAAAGCAGTCTGATTTCAATTCTTGCTTAACACTGAGTTAAGGGGCAAAATGAGTAATTTCTGATTTCTTGTTATTTTCTCCCTACCTGTTTGAAACTATTACATTGCAAGTATTGCACTATCAGTTTGTACTTTTTCATCATCTTTCGAGGGAAAGTTTTTCAGTATAGTGGTTATTGTTTAAAATGAGCGAACTTGAAACATAGTTTGCTGACGAGTACTTTTATTTTCCAAGAAATTTTTCTTCAACTTTGGCCCGATCGTAATTGAAGTTGGTAATAAAATATCTGGATAATTTTTTTTATATTTAGCAATCCTATTGGATTCCAAGTCCACGTTTCCCACAATAATATCTAATTTGATCATTTTCAACTTCCAAAAAATTATCTAAAATGGGATAAAATGGGTAATGACTAAT
>NC_068982.1:178374126-178379960 GCF_001194135.2 Octopus bimaculoides | reverse complement strand
GAAGAAGTTATAGAGAAAGCTTATGGAAAGATAACTAAAACTGCATCAATCTATCATGATGCAACTGAAATTTAATGTTCCATAAGAGACACTTCAAAGACGACTCAACGGTATCAACCACTCTGAACGAATTAGAAGAGGTCGTTTTTCTTAGTGTGCTTTCAAAGAAAGACGAAGAAGGTATAGTCTTTCATATAGGGTAGATTGGCCATGTGGGACACCGGAAATTCAGACATGGTTGATAGGAAAACCATTTTTAAGAATAATGTGCTAGGAAAGGACTGGATGATCGCATTCAAACAACGCTGGTAGCAGCAGCTCATGGCTCACAAACCAGAAATATTGACCAAGGCTCGCAAGAAGAACCTTTCTGAAGAAACACTAGCAGAGTTTTCATGGTGGTAGTGTATATTTTTTTCGAGAAGCCAGAGTTTTTGATGACCCAAATGCTGGAAGAATGATTTTTAATGGGATGAAAGTACGTTTCATACAAGCCCATCTCCAAAAAAGGACTTTTATGCATTTTTCATTTTTCTGATGTGTAAGAATGTATATTTTTATGTATGAGACTTTTTTCAAATGTAATTCTGATAAATTGAAGAAGAAAATTTACATTATCTTGTCTTACTCATTTTTCCCCACCAAAATTTGTCTTTGGGAACAAGCGACGCAAATGTCAGGGAGAATTTTGTAAATCACAGACTCGAGCTGGATATGAAAAATGTGATGTTGGATTATGTATCTCGTGTTTTTCAGATTATCATAAAAGAATAATCTGTTACTTTCGTGACTAACTCATAATATATGAAATATATGATAAAGGAGCATTTTTCAATAATAATTACCATAAAATGTATCATATTTTCACTGTATCATTTTCACTGCTATAAAAGAGGAACATATTATACATTTGATTACTGAATAAAAAGGAAGAAATTACCACAGTTGTATTTTTGTGCCCTTACTATCCTAGCGGTGCCATATGGCACCTGGGCTTATTTAAGAATGTATTTTGAATTTTATATTTCTGGCTTCGAATCACTGTAAATAAAAAGTTATTCTCGCCACAAATGGGTTAAAATGTATAACCTAATCCTTTCTTTCAATAATTGGAAAATGAAATTGACTTCTTCGGTGTGAAAGTGTTCCCAATTTTCAAGGAGTTATCTGGTTATTTCCCACACTTCTACGAATGGAATAATTTCAAATGACAACATGAGAATATAAATATATAAGGATGCTTTAATAGTTTATTGACTGCGGGTTTAAAGTTTACATTCCTATAGCTGTTGATAATATTGGAATTACTCAAGGGAAAAAGATTGGATAAAAACATTTGAAAAAAGCAACATATCACAACAAAAACAATTTCTCTCTCGCTGTTATTCTAAAAACAACAGCCATAATAAAAACATAGTACACGATTTTATACTTTTATTTAAGATTTGCTTCACCGTCGAAAAAATATTTTTCACTATTGATGAAGAACTATAAATCGTTTTTGAATACTTAGTGCTGTTACGAAGAGTGGAATGTTTTACTTAATATTTGCTTTATTTGTAGTTCTATCCTTATTTTGTAAACTTTTTGCAAGAGGTTGCGTTTATAGTTGCTCTTTTACTCCCAAGAATTCTTTCCAAATCTCTTGTGATCATGTTTTCAACTATAAAAGTTTCAACTGCACAGTAGTAACTACATTGTAAACGTTTGTTCACCTAGTTTTATGTTTTCTTGGAGAGATCAAAATTCCTTTCAATTACTTTATTGTATAAATTTGCTTCGATATTTCCCACTTGGATAAGTTTCGAGAATTCTGATATTGTTATCTTTAGACAGTGGGCGAAATATTGAATATTTTACACGCTTTATAGTTTTGAATGTGGACATATTGTTCGGCAATAACCTAGTCGGGATAAGAATCGATATAATCGATTCAGCCAACTGGCCATCAAGGTGAAATGCTACTTTTATCCTATGGCTCTTTTCCAAAGTGATAAAGGATTCTGCTTGATGGTATTATCCATTGTCTTATTCTCTTCAATGTGGGTTTCGGAAAACTGGCTCTGTAATTGACCACAGTTAATGATGAGACAGTTTTCTAAAATTCTGTACTTTTCGGATTTGGAAACGGGCCATTGGAAGAATAATGACAAACATAAAGCAATATTCGCATATGCATAATCTCAAAAGAGATATTGAATGTTTAATTTATTATAATTTTCTTACAATGAAGTCTACGTATTCCTCATCTTTACGTATTTGGTAGGGTCTTAAATAAAATTAATTCTAATTGTTTCATATTAATATGCTTCACTTTTCTAAAATGACCTACATAATTACAATAAACATTACTCAATAATAGTTTGTTACATATTTCTTAAATACCTTCTTCAATAACACTTCGCTATTACTTTAATATTTCGTTCAACATTACTACAATATTACTTTAATATTGCTTCAATATCTATTCAAAATCCTCGTTTCTCACGATGATTATATTTAATATTTATATTTGGAAAAAGGAACAATATATTTTGCCAAGATTATTTGATTCTAGTATTGAATATTCTAGATATTTATACTTCAATAGAAAATTGTGAAAAAAAAACATAAAAGATGTTTAATTCAATACTTTCCTTTTTCAGCCAAAAACTATTTTTGTATGATCTATAAAGACTTAAGCTAGAAGAAAATAGAAAGATCTCATTGAGAAATCAATATCAATTTTCGTGTCAATTCCCTGGTCAAATTCATATGTATCTTTGTGCACTTGCCCGTGCGTGTGTTTGTGTGTTAAAATATGCATCATGGAAGAAGGAATGATCAAGGATCAAAACGTTCGCTTCGCAATCATGAGGTTTCGGGTTCGATCTTAATGTGTAATGATGCAATTGCCTTTTTTACGATAG
Source organism: Octopus bimaculoides (assembly GCF_001194135.2). Taxonomy (NCBI): domain Eukaryota; kingdom Metazoa; phylum Mollusca; class Cephalopoda; order Octopoda; family Octopodidae; genus Octopus; species Octopus bimaculoides. The sequence goes on along the minus strand of NC_068982.1, from coordinate 178,377,051 downwards.
CCTCAGGTTTACCCAAGTCTCGCAGTTGAATTTGGAAACACAAAAGTTGTACAAGATCTTGGATTGACTGAACATGTGATTCAAAATGTCATCCTTATCACAATGTGTCATGTTGATTTTACCTGAAAATTATGTGTCTGTAAAGTACTCAACCACATACATTCTAATTGTATGTGTAAGACAGTTCAGTTGATCGAAAAACCGTATTACTCATCGTTTGAACCGCTTGAGGAGTTCCATTAGAAATATGTAATAGCATACCACATTAACAATAAGGGCGATACTAATCAATGACCTTATTGTGTTGCCCTCTATCCAAGGCATCATTTGTTCCATTTAGGATTTTTGGGTGGGGTTTGTGGAACTAGAAATGCAATCCATGTATCAACGAGTCTGTTGTGATTGTAATATGTTCTATATGTTTATTCCTCCTCATTTTCATAGCTAACAAAATATATTATCAAAATACCTGCTTAAAGAATGACTTCTGTCGTAGACCTAATCCGTCACTCAGTTTACACCACCACCTCACAACTTAAATACAGTTAATAAAGTTCATTCCATAGAAGGTATTCAGGTCGGATCTCGATTTAAGGATACCTTTCTCCCTCCTTCTCTTCCAGTAATCTTGGTGGCCATGCAGAAGGTCATGACTACTGCGTTACCTCTAAATAAAAGTTTTTAAAAATCTCCGATATAATTATTTAAAATTTAAAAATCTCCGTTATAATTATTTTCATAAAAACGTTAGTCCTAAAATGTTAATTCATTTCTTGAAAGCTATCCCAAAGAATTTCTTCGTGTAATTTTTCAGTTATATTTTAACAATTCCATGCATGAAATCAGAATATTGATAACTAAGTAATATTTCAATTTTTAGAGTTTTAGTAGAACTAAGTTAACATGTTCTTAGCTGGCAGAACTTCAAACACCATCTATATCGATTTGAGGCCTCTTAACACACATGTACTTTGTTAGTCTTTCTCTCACTAAATAATAAAACAACTGCTATAGAAATGTTGAACATTTCACTTTATGGACTGTGTGTACCATCATTCTTATATAGAATTTGTATCTAATTCACTGAGAAGTTTCTCTCTGAAACAGAATATATTTTTAATGGTTTAGTCAGCAGGGAAGAGCGGTGATCAAAACCCTTTTCAATACAGTGACAGACCTGACTCTCATATTTTGTTACAGAGTACATTCCTCTAACGGTCAGGTAGATGTATTCAACCTGTAACGAATTAGTCTCGCTGCCAAGATTATGTGTGCATTACATTTTACGAAATTTTACAACATATATATATATATATATAAGAGTAATGGAAAATGGAGATAAACGCACAGGATGTTATTTAAATCATTTATATCTCCATATCACCGACATGTGTTTCAATTGATACATTAAAAATTAAACCGAGAGGAAGAATAATGTAGAACAATGTATCAATTTCATCAGGGAGGTGATTATAAGCAACTGTGCTTATTTATAAGCTATTTTTACAGATGTAAGAAATTATAATATATATAAATAATACATGAAAAAACTAAGGTGGATAGGAAACGCTAGTAATTTTTTTAAAACCTTTAAGAAATTTGATGTCATGGGACGAGAGACGAAGAGCAGGAAGAGAGAAAGAGAATTAAAGTAGTAAAGAAGATATAAACAAATAGGTGAATGACAAATAGATAGAAATGATAAAGGAAAGAATGGGATGTATGGGATGAAAATAATGATGTATGGGATAAAGTGAAAGTTATAGATGTTATTAGGTAAGGAGGCAGAAATTACTTGAACTAGCTGAAAGTGTGTTTTTACCAATGTAAACACCTATAAACACGCTCTTTATTAGTGTTGATCAGTGTGTGTTTGGAAAAAAAGGATAAATAGTTGTTCTTTCGTACAAAGAGGACAAAAATATTTCCCTTTATCGTAAGGAAACGATCTTGACAAAATTTTCCAATCCCCCAAAAATTGTTTGTTAGAGCCTTTGAAGTGCCAAATTAGTTCACTAAGACCTGTAGTATTACGTTTATTAATATATTTAAATGTAGAAAGATGGCTGGCAATGCGTTTTTTTTTTATTTCTGTTGAGGAAAGACCAAGATCACAGATGGTAATTCGACGATTTCCCCTCACAGATGCACGCACATCTGCGATGTTTATCTCAGTCCTGCTGGTTGTGGGTCTCCCTGAACGTTCGTTAATATCGACATTTTTTCGACCATCTTGGAAACTTCCGAACCACTCAAACACTTGTGTGCGGCTCATATACTCCTCTCCATACACTTTCTTCAAATTTGGGTAGGCGTCCGAGAAGGTATCACCATGACAACTTTTTCAGTTATGGTCAATGCGACGATCACACGCTACACACCTTCCTTCCAAGTAGTGCTGTAAACAGCGGAAATGAGCTAGAATGTTAAAACTTAGTGCACATGCACATCAGATTTTAAGGTCAATCTTTGCCTAGCGGCTTCACTCGGCGTGCTTTAGCTTCGCTATTATGGCAACGGTCTGGATACTTAGTGATCAGACTTCGTATGTATGTATACAATTCGTATGCATGTACACACTTGACTAAATAATGTTCTATTGTGATTTGCAAATATAACATAAGAAACTGACCCAAAATATTCGGAATGCTAATTTCTACTACAAAAATCCTTTGTCTTTCAGTTCTGGGATAATTGATAAAATTGGATGTGAAGGCTTCATTCATTTCTACTGTGTAAATGAAGTACGTCTATCTTTTCTTTTATTTTCCTCTTATTTGCTTCAGTCATTTGACTGCGGCCATGCTGGAGTACCGCCTTTAGTCGAACAAATCGACCCCAGGATTTATTCTTTGTAAGCCTAGTACTTATTCTATTGACCTCTTTTGCCGGACTTCTAAGTTACGGGTACGTAAACACACCAGC
>NC_068982.1:178368571-178370267 GCF_001194135.2 Octopus bimaculoides | reverse complement strand
ATATATATATATATATACACGACAGGCTTCTTTCAATTTCCGTCTACCAAATCTACTCACAAGGCTTTGGTCGGCCCGAGGCTATAGTAGACAACACTTGACCAAGGTGTAACGCAGTAGGACTGAACCCAGGACCATTTGGTTGGGAAGCAAGCTTCTTACCACACACCCACGCCTGCGCCTATCTATTTGTCCACATAATATACACACATTTTTAATAAACCGGATCCATAATCCCAAACTTAGGGATATAGTTCTACCTTTCAGTCACTGACTCGAAACTTTCCAATGGCACTACAATACACAATAATAACACGAAATAACACTAATCAATGCTTTTTTTTTATAGTTTTTACTTTTATTTTCTTTATTCTATTATTTTTATATTTTTATTTTTTATTTTATTTTTTATTTTTTATTTTTTACTTTATTTTTATATATATTAATATTCTCAATTTTTATATTTTATATTTTCACTTTATATTTTTACATTCTTATTTTATATTCTTTTATTTCTTTTTTTTATCTCTTATTTTTTATTTTTTATTTCTTATTTTTTATTTCTTATTTTTTATTTCTTATTTTTTGCATTATTAATGTGGGTGCTATTATTTCCTATCAATATTATAATATATTACTACGGTTGAAATACCCCCAATACTCTGTATTTTGAATTTTAACGTCCAACCCTCCCCTCCCATATACTTTATTTCCCTTTTCTTGTTGACATTTTCTAATTATTCATTCTTTAAGGCCTTATATGTTCTAATTACCTTTTCCACTTCCTTCACCCTTTCATCATCTAGATAAGTGTATGTACCAATATAATAGATAAGTTCGTATACTTAAGTTGTAATTCGCCTAGACTGACCATTCACCACAAGAATATCATATTTCAAGTTTACTCTAGCCTGACGCCACTTATTTACGACCCACCACTGATATAGGCAGACACAGCTCATATATATCTATCCCTTACGACCTTTAAGATCTCTGTATCTATATCTATTTATCTTCTTCTTCTACATTTAGATTTTTCCTCACCACCCTTCTCCAACCCGTCTAAATAGTTTAGATGCATCTTACTCTACTATCCAGATTTTCTCTTATTGTTTCTTAGATTACCCGCCCCACCGATTTGACTCCTTTTATTTTTATTTTTGTATGAATATCTGTGTATTTTTCTTCTTAGTATTTTATATTCCTTATTTTATTTTATATTATTATTTCATTTTTGTTATATTGCTTTAACCACCAACTTATTCCCTCCTTTAACACTACCCTCTTAACTAATATAAAATAGTATTGTTTACTTAGCGTTCACTACACACTGAATTGTGGCAAGGTATGGACGGATTCCGGAGTACCGAGGAAATTATGTATAAATATATCAAATTAAGAATTCTACGAGGTATATGTATATTACAATGCAAAATACCAAACGGAACCTCACCTCTTATATTTCATCTTTCTTCCTCCTTTAACTTCTATGTGATATAATTCTTGGGAAAGAATACATTTGCGGCTGAAGATAGCTTTATACTGTCAATTATACACTGATGTAACAACTATAAAGCTTGAAACACGTGTACCGCAGAATCCTTTGTGTTTTGTTTTTATTTTTACATTTACAATTTATTTGTCCATATATATATATATATATATATATATATATAATTACTCAACTGAGATTTTA
>NC_068982.1:178359757-178368551 GCF_001194135.2 Octopus bimaculoides | reverse complement strand
TATATATATATATATATATATATATATATATAATTACTCAACTGAGATTTTAATGTGTGGACTCACACATTCATTCTTTCCTAAGCAAATAACATGTGGTATGGAAGTATCTTCAGTATTGTGCGAATAAAATCAACGAAAACAAGGTAATAGACTATAGTTAGTGAAATTTTAGTCTTTATAAATAAATGTTTATATTTTTTCTGTTAAATGTACAACAGTAATACTTATAAACACAAAAACATAGGAAACGAAACATTATATACTGTAATGCTCCATACATTTTAATTATCGTTCCCATTCTGCCAGGGTTCTCTAAACCTAGTCATTCTATTCTACATAACATCTAGATAATTTCAATTAGAATTTGAAATAATAATCGAAATAATGTTTTGTAATTTTATCGATATCGCTTCTAAACATTAACCAGGTTTCAGTTCCATGAGAATCGATTTTTTAATATGAAGGCCTAGGATTACTGGTCATACTAGTTAATCTATTATTACAATGAAAAGGTTATTCTCTAAAGTGAAGCATATAGCTGATTGATTTGGCTTCATTCCCTGAATGATACAAATTTTATTCGTACATGAAGATAGAATATTAAAGTCGGATCTTTTTTAAAACGGGGGACACATTTTTCATTAACGAAACACTTTGAAACTTGGATCACTGGTAGAATGTGTCATATAAAACATCTTTTTCTCTTAGTCTTCTTAAAAAAAAAAAGAAATCCATAAATTATTCCATGTTAAAGTTGTCGTATTTCTGTAATTTCAACCAATCACTGACGTCCATTCAGCCGATATACATTAAGTGCCGACTACATAAACAAACGATTCTGAAACAATTAACCCTAACCCTAACCCTAACTCTAACCCTAACCCTAACCCTAGGGTTAGAGTTAGGGTTAGGGTTAGGGTTAGGGTTAGGGTTAAAGCAAATTTAAAATGAAAAAAGCAAATAAAACGAAGAATCGTTTGTTTATGTAGTCGGCACTTAATGTATATCGGCTGAATGGACGTCAGTGATTGGTTGAAATTATCGAAATAAGACAATTTTTTACATGAAATAAATTCAAATACAAAAATATTTTTCTGTTCTATAACACAAAATAGATAAGTATACGAAGTTTGAAAGTCTTTCGGTACCAAAAGCACTACGTAAAACATTAATGAAAAATGTGGCCCCCGTTTTAAAAAAAGATCCTTAAAGTCTACAAGAAATGTTTGTCAAAACAGTGGAGCTCCTGGTTAGTTACTATAACATGCCAACCTTCATGTTTCGAACTGGCATTATGTTTAGACAAAGCATCTAAAGCTAGAGTATAATTACCGTCGTAGAAATTTTATATTTAAGCCTCATAAATTTCCTCTGATATCCGATCTTTACACAGTCATATTCTAGATGTAATTAATACGGTTGTACAGCTGCTACAGCTAAGTCCACACAGAAGCTTAATACATGAAAGTAAACTACTTCAAAACTAATTCTTTTACATCCTCTTTAATGTTTTTTCAGCAGTTAGTAGTAATTTTATACAGTAAATGTAACTCTTTAAAATTGTTTAGCATGGGAAACATTAATAGCAAATAGTAGTTGATTGTCTTGAAAGCATATTTGACGTAAAAGTGTGTAGCAATATATTGATAAATTTACAAGAAAGAAAATAACTTAGTTATGTATTGACGAAACAGCAGATGTTGACCTTAATTAGAAAGTAGTATTGCTGGAAACTTTGTTATTTTGATTATAAATGTGTTATGAAACGTTTCCTAAGGTATTTTATAAACTCAAACTCTAGGTTTGAGATATTTGGTACATAGCCAGAAATCTGTTAATTTGATTTATCTTCAGCAGTACAGAGCGAAAATCCATTTTATCACGATTAACCGCTCTTTCACCTAAAGTAATTACGGTTATCTTAAGAAAATAATTATAGTAGCTAGAAGTTGATTAATAATTAAGAGCATTTTTTTACTACAAATATCCAAGAGGATATTTATTTCACTATTTCTTATTTCTGTCTGGAACAATTAAAAAATAAACGTTTATTTTATTATTTGTAATATATATTTAAATTAGTCACTGAAGTCAAATTCCATATATTTCTTATAACTTAAAACAAATGAACAATTCTGTCAGGTTACCTCAAAAATAAAGTTTTATCTCATATTTTGAAACACATTTTGTTCTGCTTTTATCCTTTACTCACGTGTTTTATAAAATAATGTTTCAGATATTAGAATAACAAATATTCACGTTCCGCATAAGTCAATCTTTTCTTATTTCTATTATGTGCCGCAGTTCTGGTGTCATATCAGGTTTTGAATAAGAAGAGAGTGCTAGCTAAACCCTTAACCCCATTTACCCACCCTTTTGAAGAACACAACATTGTGAATGTGAGGATGCTTGTAAGAGACGGAGAGAGCTAGGGAGAAAGTGTAAGACAAGAATCTGCCCCAGTAATTGACTAGTACTTTTTATCAATCCCGAAAGAATAAAAGCTTTACAGTGGCTTGACAGAATGAGGACAATGATGGACAACGTGTGCGGTGGTATTTCGTTACGGCTTTTCACGTTCTGATTTCAATTCCCATGAAGGTCAACTTTGTTTTTCATCCTTCCTGGGCCGATAAGATTACGTACCAAGTACTGGAGTCGATTTAATCGACTGCTTTCCACCACCACCACGAAACTGTGGCTTGGTTTCTATGCTAAAAATCACTGTTTTATCTGTGATATTTTAAAATTATTCTGTTTATATATTTTTATAATGCTGACACTGTAGTTGAACTTTTACATGAACCTCATCTACGACGGTGGATTACCGGAATATAATACTTTACAGTATCTATTTCAGCACTTTACGTTTTGAGTTCAAATTCTGCTATCTTCAATTTTACCTTTCATCTTTCCAAATTCATTTAAATAATGCACCAATCAAGCACTCGGACTCCATAAAGTTGACTGTTCCGTCTATCAAATTTCTGGCCTAGTGCCTATGTTAAAAAGCAGTCGTATGAGCTTCATTCATGAGAAATACGATTACATAACCACCTTGCCATATTTTTACTGAGTGAACTATTAATGATGGCTAAGGTTTAATCGTTTCATTCAAAAATAGGAACATGGTAGTGTGTTCGATTTTTAGGTATCCTACCTATACTTTTTGATGCTTTTTATTGATATTGTCAATTATTTACCACAAAATATGCGAACCAGTAGTTATAATTTTTCCAAATCATGTTAACAGATGAAATCAGATTAACAGGCAAATCTTTAATCAGCAAAACACAACTGCTAATACACAGGCATGCGATATTTACCCTGTGTATCTTTTAACCTAACTATAATGATTCCTTCTCTTCAGAGCTATGATGTTGTGTGCTGCTACAGAAGTTTAACTTAGGCAAATTTTAGATTATTATTTCCATGATAGGAGGTAAAAGCTAGTTGCAGTCAGATGGCTTTTGGTGAGTAAAGCTTAATATTCTGTTCGTGGTAGCTGCATTATCCCAGATATATAAACAGTATTTGTAGATTTCATTGTTGAGCTACTGTTAGGAAGTTTATTGGTGAAGATTCACATACAACCTACAAGCCAGAGAATGTATAAATAGCCAACTTTACAGATCCACTAAAGTCATGTACAAAAAACTTTCATTGAAAGTATATTTAATATTTTCACGAATGTATTCTCTATAATCCAAATATAGAAACCTTAAATCAAAATAAAGTGGAATATACAATAGACTGCCAACATATATATCGTAAATTAATGTCGTTTGTGTTTTTGGAAAGCAAATTTAATTCAGTATACTACAAATTAACTAGTAATAGGGAATATGTACGAGATTTTCTTGGGCGTCTACAGACAATATACTGTTCCAAACCTAGAAATTGTTCATTTTCATTATTTATAAAAAATGGGAAGTGAATACAAAGCTTTTGTTGCAAGTTTTACGGCCTGCTCGTAATGCTGATGTTATTTTGTATAGTGTTTTACAGTTTGCTTATGATTTATATTAAATCTGCTACAAGTCATCTTTTAAATCCATAATCTGATTATCCGCGACTAAATCGGCAGTTCCACTTAACTTGCTTAATATATAGAAGATTATTGAGCACTCAAGAGAACAAAAAACAAAATTTGTCAAGAAGGAATATCAACTCAGGATATTCAACAGCTAACCAAAACCAACTAGGTGCAACATCTCGAATGGGTCAGACTATGGATGTCGACAGTCAGCCGCTGCAGTGGCTGTAGAATCAGTATGGCTTGGCCTGACATTGCCTGCTGTATATACAACTTACCGAGAAAATGCTACTTATAACTTCAAAAGATATTGGCACTAGCAACAATCCTTTGAAATAATATCGATAATTTAAAAATACACTGGACCGATAGCCGCCCAGATTTCTATATTTTGTGTTGCCTTTCTCCACTCCGATCTGCAGCGAAAGATTTACTACGATGCACCAAAGCTAGCTTTATCTAGACCCCTGAATACGAGAACACTACTAGATAGAAGAAAAACAAATCGATGGGAGCCGCGCCGCACTCGTAGCACTGGAGATGGAAAGATATAACCGGGATATAGCAGTCTGTAGTAAACAAGCAATCTAGAACATAGTACTATCACTGACTCAGTGATGTGTTTCCTCTTTTTATATTCATTTTACCTTCTTTAAAAAAAAAGTTAGCGGAAGGAAATAGCTGGGGGTTTTTTGTATAAAGACTACAAGAATAATGTTACTTTTTCTTACGTATATGTCTGTGGTTATATACGCATGTATATTTATATATGTTAGTATATATGTGTCTACTTCAATTTCTACTCGATGATGTCTTTAAACAGATTATAATTTTACTTAAAAACATTGTTTTCTCGTCAATAACAAACATTACCAAAGTTCGCAGACTTTTGCTGTTTTAATATTGACAAAAGAAATCTGGGGTAAAAATGAAAGTTCAGCCGTTGGCAACAACATCATTGCCAGTGACTCTATTTTTCTCTATTTTTTAATGTCTATCTTACTATCAAATTGATTGGTCTTTGACGTTTAATTTCCGCATTTCTCATGTTATTATCGATCACACTAATTTGTGAATATGACAGAGATGGTTCGGTTTCGTGCATAAAATTGCTTCCAAATAAACATAGCTTTCCATTATTGCATGGAGTCTACTATTGATATGTGTGTTTTATATGATTCCTTGTTATTTGTTTAGTGACTGAAACTGGTATCTGAGAGAGATTAAATTTTTTCTACAAATCAAGATAGTTCAGTCATAAAAAGAAACGAAGGACAAAAAAAAACAAGTGAATCATGGAGATGCTTATAAACATTTCACTATTTTGCTTCCTGTCATTATTGTTGTAGCAAGGATGGTGCCTGGCAGAATCAATACAGCGACAGATCTCATTGACTTGTAGTATATAATTGCGTTGTTTGTTTTTGTACTAAGTTCAAATCCCTCTAGAATTAATGCTACCTGTTATCCTTCTGGGGTCGATAAAACAAGTACTGGGACCAATATAAAGGTTCGTCTTATGTGTCCTTAAAAAGCAGTCTTTAATAACAAATATCATGGAACCAACTCTACAGCACCATCTCTATTGAAAGTTTTAGACATTTTACCTCTATACTACTTATCTAGCTCTTTATATAAAATATAGAAATACAAAAACAATTTTAATTCAGTCAGTTCATTTAATCTCTTGAGAAAGTATGAGTATCTTAGATTTCCATCCTTTCCATAAATACAAAGGTATTTGTACTAAGTCCTACAAAAATCAGCATGGCTTCATAAGCATTTATAAAGTATTATATTTATAAAATTATATAAATATAGTCGTAACGTGTTTTCCAAATCTATTTTTACTGTTTGAAGCTATCATAATTACAACTTTAAATATTAATATGCAGAAACTCAGTGGGACAGAAAATTATTTTATTATATTACTATTATTTTCAAAATAATGAGCTTTAGAATGATAATATTTTTCAATGTATTCTTTATACAAATTCCTTTGACTAGGTTGTGCAATAATGTATACAGTGTATTTCACTCATACACATCAAGTGGCTCTACTACGTCTTATATTATAATTTCTCTGAAATTATCACTTGGTGTTGATTCCTATCACATGGTGTTGATTCTTCTATATCCCGTAATTATTAATAAGGAGGTTAACGATGAAAGTGATTACAACAAATGGTTGTAACTCAGAATTGAAACTAGTCAGATATGTCGGAGTTTACCTTTGCTCTTCTCACAATACTAAGAATATGATACCATAGTTACAAATGCTAAAATTTCATTAGAAGGTCTTAAATATATAAATTATAAATTATTAAAGTTCTGAAATGTGTTTCCTAAGCTGTTGGGATTTTTTTTCATTCAAATATAAAATCTTAATCTTTAATGAGTATCACTAGTTATTGATTCTAAATGCTAATCTATAAATTTTGTAAATAGTAATCAAAATATTTACTATTCAGTATCGTAAATGTATAAGACCTATGGAGTTAGCAAATTTACTACAATATCAATATTACAGTTTAGTTCAACTATGTTTATAGTTCAAATGCCCTAACTTCGTTATATTACACACGGGTCTCTATTTATTTGGTAGTTAACCTTACTAAATAAAAAGAGGATGTAACTCTTTCATCAACATGCTGTTTTGGATGGATATATCTTTCTTTTTTGATATCATAGTTCATAGTAGTATAATAAACTACGCCTACTTTTCTTTTCTAATTTAGATTTTCTACTAGTATTTATTCATAAAATGTGTAAAATGTCATCGGCTAATTCGTTATCTTGAAGATATGTATTCGTTTTAGTGTTCATTCGTATATTTGAATTATTATTCATCGAACAGTTGAAGAAACAAGTAGATAATTTTGATCAGATAATTATGATCAGACTGGCTATGATATTATATCTGCCTGATGACAGAGAGTGTTAGCAATTGCTGACTGCCTGGGTATTGAGCATGAATGTATGTTCGATGTTCAACTAGAGTACTACTAAGAACATTCATGATGTTATATGTATAGTATAGTTGTTAAATATGATATTTAACAACTAGATACGAGAGGAAAAATAATCTACAGAAAGGAAGCATTTGATTCCAAACTGATATAGAGTACAAATGAAAATATTAATGGAAACATAGCGTACATTTAATATTGGTTTTCTTTATTTTAATAATATCTAATTTCTTGAGTCTATATTAAAAATTAATAATATATAAGTGCTATGGAATTGCAATGTCTTAAATAAATAGCAATGTTGTATTGATAATTCCGTTCTTTCCCTATATTAACTAAATTGTGATCTCTAATAGATTATAATTTTCAACATATATAAAAAAACATCACAACTGAAGGAAATAACTCAGTTTTGAACAAACTAATATATATAGTTCCTATCGTACTATATCAATATAATCTTAACCCTATTGTCCATAATAAACAACAAAAAATGTATCATTGATGGTTTCCCGAAAAATGTTCTTGCGTCAGCACCTTTTTTTTTTAATTTGTTGTAACGTTTCGCTAATCTTTTAGTGCTGCTCTCATTTATCTGTGTTTCAAAACATTTGACGCGGAGATAGGAATTATAAACAATAGTCCATTCTTTTATAGCTGAAAGTGTTCAATGAAAAGTCAGACTTAAAAAAATAATAGAAATATTATATTTCTAAATCTCTCAGAGAGATTCATACAGTAGCAGCACAATAAAGTGATGGGATGTTGCCAACTTAATGTGGCAGTCCCTGGAAAGGGAAGAATGCTACTGCTATTTAACCCTAGGAAACACCGTTTCCAGTTGGCCATGACACATTTTCTGTGTCCTTATGTTTTCAAAGGGGAGATAAGCACCTCCACCCAGCAAATCCAGCATCCAGAGACTGGCTTTGCTGGGTGGATTATCACCCCTTTGAAAACATAAGGACACAGAAAATGTGTCATGGCCAACTGGAAACTGTGTTTCCTAGGGCTAAATAGCAGTAGCATTCTTCCCTTTCTAGGGACTGCCACATTAAGTTGGCAACATACCATCACTTAAAAAATGATATTCATATATTAAGAAAGGATATAATTGACCATTTTCACAAAAGAATTTTCGTTTAAAAACCTTTTTGCTGCATTGCCTCCGATTCCCATAAAATTGCATGTACCTGAGAGTACATCCATAACAAACGCATGATTATTATTACAGTCATGTTTAACTCTGAAGTTTAAAGTGTATTGAGCCTAACATTCTACATCTGTTGCGTGTCATCCAAAACAATTTGGAAAGGGTTCGGCGAAAAAAACGTTCAATCAAAAATAGGTAAACTACAATTTTAGGCTGAAGTTAATGTCAAATTTATACAGCATAACTTTAGGGCTATGACTTGTAAGCTATTACAAAATGTATTCTATTAAATGGTTTTATAAATAAATATTTAATGGATTTTAACAGATTTGTTTTATATTCAATGTTTATGTTATATAAACCATCTACGCAATTTTATTTCTTGCAAATTTTGAAATAAAACATAAATATATTTAAACGATTTACATATATTTGTATGTGTGTATCGGTGCGTGTATGTGTGTGTATGTGTACAGAGAGAGATGGGAGACAGAAAATGAGAAGGGAAGTAAGAGATAGATTTTCAAATAAGAGAAAAGAGCTGTAAATGCATGAGATGTAAATTTAAATCAATGTTAATTTTAATATATCTCCTGGCAATTCTATAGTTCTAATTGCTTAAAATATGTGAAG
>NC_068982.1:178357417-178359545 GCF_001194135.2 Octopus bimaculoides | reverse complement strand
TATATATATATATATATATACATACATACATAAATACATACATACATAAATACATACATACATACATACATACATACATACATACATACATACATACATACATACATACATACATACATACATACAAATTCCAAAACTGCAACATTACAAGAAAATGCAAACCTAGTCAAAAGCACTTTTAATGAAAAACTCTCCGGCTACTTAATATATTATTAATATAATGGTTATAATTCATGGGCTGCATGCAGAACAGCGAGAATCCAAGCGATTACACACCTATTCATTCTTAATACGTTCTGACAAATTCAAACACGAATATCTGATCATTTGTTTTATCGAGGGTATTTTGCCACCAGAGAACAGCTGGTGATGTGTGGTGATAACACACATGATTCACAGGTATAAAGGCACTTAAAGATGCTGCGGTTGTTTGGACCTCTTTGTATTTCACCTCAATTGAAGTTTCTCCTTCAGACAGATGGGTCTCACAAGACACCAGCTCTTGTTTATAGGAATCAGCAACTAAATTACTTGCTATGTGCAAATGTCGACTAAACAGGTTTTTAACTGGCACTCCGTCGCTTACGACGTCCGGAGTTCCACTTGATCCGATCGATGAAACACCCTGATCATGAAATTAACGCACAAGCAGCTAAACACTCCAAACACGCACGTACCTTTAACGTGATTCTCTGGGAGATTCAGCGTGACACAGAATCTAACAAGGCTGGTCCTTTGAAATACAGTACTACACATTTTTGTCAGTTGAGTAAACTGGAGCAACGTGAAATAACGTATCTTGCTCAAGGACACAACGCGCTGCCGGAAATCGAGCTCACAACCTTACGATTGTGAACCAAATATCCTGACCACCAAGCCACGCACCTTCACTGTAAACAGATAACTTATCGGGTGCACACAAAACAGCGAATATCGTATCTCTTCATTCGATCGCGAATATCTGATCTCTGTTTCTCACCACCGGAGAATATCTCTTCCCAATTCGGCGTTGTGTGTTCATAACAGATGTAGTTCACCAGTTCGCAGACATCAGCAAACCATAGGATATATTTTGTTTGCTTGATTCCTATAATCAAAAGCTCGTTCTGAGATTCATCAGTCTAGCAGTCTATCTTTGAGTGAGAAGACACACAACGAGATCAAAATATCGCGATGGATCAGTGGCGAAAAACAAAGTAATCAGATATTCACGTTTGACTCTGTCAAATCTTATTAAGAATGAATATATATGTTATATTTAATTTAATGATTAGTTTTAAAATGTCTATGGTTCACAGCCAAACAAGAAGACAGACATAACGCATATTTATCTAGATTAAGATTTATTGTGCGGGGGTGGCCAACATTTTACTTAGTAATAAAATTTTATCAATAACATTTTAAAGATCTTTATCATTGGATGCGAAACTTTTACAGTCATCCAAATATTATATCAGAAATACAAAATTATCATTGAGAATTAAATTATTTGAGCTTGATAACTTACCAGCTGAAAGGTCGGCTGAAAAGTTCATAGGCTGACCAAGATACTCTCATGGAATGTAGCCAAATAAGATTTATTTTTCAATATAGTCCTCTTTGTGGCCCACATACTTCTTCCGTCAGTGTTGCAGTGTTCGGATCCGACTGGTGAAGAAACTTCCAATTTGTTAGTCAAAAATGTCATCAACACCAGATTTGGCGTCATCATCACTGCGATACTGGTTCCAAGCCAAGTGTTTTTTCATGCTGGGGGATAGATGAAAGTCAGATGGGGCCAAATCAAGAGAATAGGGAGAGTGATCGACCAGTTCAAAGTGACAGTCACGCACAGCAGCATTTGAAGCAAACAGCTTGTGTGTTGGAACATTGCTCTGATCAAACAAGACCTCTTTCGTCAGTTTTCCCGGCTGTTGGGTTTTGATAACCTTTCGTAACTCCCTCAGCAGGTTGACATAGTAGTCTCCATTGATGGTGCAGTTATTAGTAGTAAGAAGAGTTGAAATTGATGCATACAAAATTTCACAGCTCAAGCACCGCTCTTTCATAATCGGCCTCTGAACTTTTCAGCCCACCGAAGTAAATAGCCTGAGAAGAGTGTGCGTTGTGCGAAAGTACAACGCCCCCT
>NC_068982.1:178351898-178357358 GCF_001194135.2 Octopus bimaculoides | reverse complement strand
ATATATATATATATATAGTAGCGGCCTGAGTAAGTTCCATGTAGCAGCCGGCTCCTAGTTTGCTATTTTGTTTGAAGGCTTCTGCCCAGAATTGTGAACTGTTGAAATTGTTTGTTGAGAACACATAGCTTGTTCAGCAAGCTCGTATTTGGTTTGTCTTTTGTTTTTTGTTTTTTTTACTTTAACCCCCATTTAGGACGGAAAAAGTATATCTGAAATGGACGTAAAGCCCGATGGAACAGTAGCTGGAAGCTACGCGTCTGTAGCTGGAGATGGGAACATGGCGAAAACAGTGAAACAGTTGGAAATGCAAGAAATTATCATTGACCGGGAAGC
Organism: Octopus bimaculoides; assembly: GCF_001194135.2. NCBI lineage: Eukaryota > Metazoa > Mollusca > Cephalopoda > Octopoda > Octopodidae > Octopus > Octopus bimaculoides. Next base: position 178,357,022 of record NC_068982.1, on the reverse strand, counting down.
ATTATGTGAATGCATGCAATTTACAGAAAGGTAGAGTTGAGCGTAAAGTTCCCACCCCACCCCGAGGAAACAACAACCGGAAAAGGGAGAATGACGGTGATGTACAGGACATTGTATTTGCCGAAAAGAAGATCGAAATGGCACCGGAGGATGCCATTGAAAAATGCTTGGACACAATAAGAGACGACATCTCCTTCTACACCAGAGGGAGGAAATTCGGTACAGTGGGGGTAAGATTTGCCTCCGGAGAGGCAAATTTAAGCACTCCACTGTACCAATTATGACTGAAGAATGACTGCTCCTGCCAACCTACTTGAGGAAACGAACCTCTAGAGTTAGGATTGGCAGGATTCCGACAGAAGTGAGAGAGATATGGATAGCGGTGGTTATACTCACTGCAACAAAGAAAGAGGCAAAAGTTGTGCAGGCAACTCGAACACAACAATTGAAATGATGGGGTTACGGCCTGGAATTAATTATCCAGGCCACCCAAACGGATCTAAACGAGGTCCCCGAAATTATCGAGTTGCCGGACGATATGAAATTAACAGTGACAGTGGAAGGGAGACCTCCCACTAGCTATTGTTGCGGCCAGAAGGGACACATTAAAAAGAAGTGCCCCCAAAATCAACAAGAAGAACAGAAGAACGAAGCTGAGAGCCAAAGAGAGCACCGCGAAGGTAACAGAAAGGACCAAGAAGCGACGGAAAATTAAATGAGGGTAATAAACCTGCTTTAGAAGTTCTTCAGTACGTTATGTGTTGTATGCTTTCTAACATCGAGACGTTCATTTCACCACTTATTTTTCATGCTTCTGAATTATTTAGTTAACAGTTTTACATGGGAACATTTTTTTTCTTTTTGACAGAGTTGTTAACCTCATCTCTTAGATGAAGTGTTTCAACCAGCGTAAACTTCTTGCAACTGTCTTGTTGCATATGTGTGACAGCAACAACAAATCACATCAGTTAGCCATCGATCAAAACGTGCCAGAACGAATGAATATATAGTGCACTTGGTTACGTATCACAAATTCAATTAAAGGAGGAATTAAAAGAGCAACATGTTTGTGTGTTAAATTCTATTTCAAACTGAGAAAAATATTTGCGGTAACTTTCAATTGGGAGAATTGTTTGAGCCGTATGTAATTTCAAGAGTGGTGTCAATATTTCGAATCAGAAAGAACTTCTACTGAATATTATCCCAAATCTGTATAGCCACCCACAATAATAAACGAAAATCACATTGCGAAAATGCATGCTGAACTCTATGAAATATATTCGTCAGTGAAGTATCTGAAGAAGGTATCTCTAAAAGTTAGCGCCACGTGATAAAAAGCTGAACATCCAGTCGCCGAAAAGTTTCTGCCCCATTTGATGACAAATAAGCAAAATAAGAACTGAATCGCAGTCAGTAAGGAGATGCTTGATTTTTCTAATGTAGATAAGTGTTATAACAATTGAGGAAACGTAGTTGTATGACTACGATGTCGAAATAAAAGGTATTGTCAGCAATAAAAAAAAGCACCTTGCTGTCGCTCAAATGCGAAGCTGGTGTTGGTCTACTTATTTGATGGGAAAGATGCTGTTCATCATGAGTTTGTTCCAAGTTGCCCAGTCGATATAGATTTCGCTTGGATGTCTTGCGGAGTCGGACAGTTACAGTGACAGTGCAAAAGAAATGGCTTTAGACATGGATAAACGAATCTTGGATGCTGCAACGCGGTAATACACATGCGCATGCGTTTCTCTTTATCGATGTTTTTTTTTTTTTTGGCACAACACGAGAGGACTCTTGACCCTCCACTCACTCTCATATCAGAAGCGACTTTTTCCCTTTTTTCTTAAATTTGAAATCCATCTTGAAAGGTCACTAATTTAAAACAATAAAAGTGAAAAAAATTTGCTGTGAGAATTGCGCACTTCTCCTAAAAAAATATTTCCAACACTATAAAAACAAAGCTGGAATCGATATATCAAATGTGACGAAATTTATTTTAAAGAGAGACAAGTCTCATTAAATTATAAATGAAGCGATAAATTTGTTTTCAAAAATTCGTTTTCTTGCCGGACGGATGTCGTGTTCTTATTGTTGTCAAAACAGTCCTTTCTTTTGGACATTGTTACCCTAATACTTCGTTGGAAATTTGGTAAAATGTCTTGACATCACACTTAGTAGTATTTTCCAAAGGATAAAAGCTTTGCGTTAACTCTTATCTGATAGACTTTTTCTTAGGCTTAGAAACATCAAAACCTTTTACGTATTGAAAACACTGTTTTCTAATTGTGATTGTACTTTGAATTGCAGTTTAGTTCATATAAGATTATGATCCGTGTATAAATATTGCACCTCTCAAAACCCGAATCTCTCACATAATTCAAACATTTCCTTTGAGTTAAACATAATCAATCATGTGGAATTTCTTGGAACCTGAGTGCATCCAAGTTTCTTAGTGAATCGTTTTATGTTCAAAGTATTACAAACAGCCAAGTTCGTTTCTCTTGAGATTTGTAGCAAATACAAACTACTGGAGTTTAACTTTAGTTAATTCATCCTGTGACGTCCTATGCAATTTCAGAGATTATTTTTACCAGCTCATGCATTGAAGTTCCCAAGAATCATTACTTTATTTCAAACCGTAATTTTCCGAATAGGTATTAAAAAGATTTTTGCCTTGATCACAACCATTCACTGTTGATGCGCAGGCACAGATGAAAGTTATTGACCGACTATAAAGAATGGACTGATGTCTATATATAAGTTTATCATTTAAACCAGAAATTAGTCTCCTAGGATATGGGACTAACGATTATTTAACTGCAAAAACCAACTCCAGACTCTCTCTTTATATTATCATCATTTAGATTATCTGCATTCAACATATTTCAGAAAAACGGATCTCGAGTAAGATAAAAATATCCATCAAGTTCCAAAGAAGGTTACACAGCTCTTCTTTCGGAAGATATCACATTACCAATCAAAGTCCTTAAGATTCTAACGGCCAATCAGAAATTCTATGTATTCTATTTTTAGTATTTTTGTGATGACAGTTTTCGTTCATCTTCCTTTCTTTGGAGCCGATGTGAGGCCAAACCTGTGAGCTTTAACCTAACAAGTCCTTTCTCTTATTCACATTCTGTTGAGAGTTATATCTTTTATAAATCTGATCGTGCTCTTTGTGTTTCTAAGCTATCACCAGTCATATATTACCCACAATCATGTGTCAATGAAAGACTTTATTAATATTTACAATACACAATATATAAAAGAATACGTTTCCCAAAAGACGTCAACTAACTTTGAGATAGTTCAGCAAAATTAAATGAGCAGGCGTGGCTGTCTGATAAGAAACTTGCTTCTCAACCACATGATTCGCGGTTCAGTCCCACTGCGTGGCACATTCGGCGAGTGTCTTTATCTATAGCCTCGGGCAGACCGAAGTTGTGAGACCATCGTATATATGTATATAAATCAAAGTGGGTGTATTTGTATCTGTATTTGTTCCCTACCACCACCACCACTTAACAACCGGTATAGGTGTGTTTACGTCACTGTAAATTAGCGGTTCGGCAAAAGAGACCGATAGAGTAAGTACCAGGCGTTTAAAGAAAGATAAGTACTGAAGTCGAGACATTCGACGAAAAATTCTTCAAGGCGGTGCCCCAGCATGGCTCCAGTCTAATGACTGAAACAAGTAAAAGATAAAAGATAAATATACGCTAACAATCAACAACTGTGCGGAGATGAAATCTTAGATGTCTATATATATAAAACACAGGATGTGTGTCTGTCTGTGTGTTTGCCATGTCGTTATAACTCGAGATACACCTAGCCGATTTTAATGAAATTTTATACATGCATTACACAAGAACCATGGAGTGTCATGAGTCAACAAAATTTTCAACTTCTTGCTTAATGCAGGCCCAGGGGCAGATAAACTGCATTTTTAAAGCATTTTCGCAGCGTTAAGGCCCGTAAGTTGAAGAGTATCCAGTAGCTTTCCTCTAAATTCGCAACAAACATTAATCAGGACCCTCGAATTGCTGTTGACTAAAATAAATTTTCGTCGGCGACTATGAAGCCCTTAAAGATGCAGATTAATTAGATTTGAGTATACTGCAGTGGGTTTTAGCTTGTTTTATGCCATTTTCCGACGATAAAATATTGACACTACTTATGCTTTATAAGTGGTGTATAAAAATTTCATGAAAACCTTTTTGTCCAATTTGGCAGAGGAAATGAGAACATTATTTTTTGTCGGTGCCCTGTTGATGCTTCATGTTACCACCCCGCGCGCCACTGGGCCATGTGCATGTGTGTGCGGCTGGTTAAAGACACAACAGACCCTTTCATCCATTCTCCAGAAGTGCCCTGTTGATGTTTCACGTTTCCAATCCTGCGCAACGCATGTCTCCTTTCTATGTCATCCATGTCTGAACTATATACCCATCATGACTGCCTGTCTGATAAGGGTACATCAAGCACAAACATCACAACCATATGTACGAGACATGGTGATTTCATATCAAGATCTAGCAGATTGGGCCCAGCTAGAATTTCGTTCAGATAGAGTAGCCCTTCTCGCTCAAAAGGTCTCTGAATAAGGGTTGTTTAAGGATCTTGAACGAAACACCCGTGTTTCCCTAGGTGAATTATCCAAACCACAAAGAATTCCTCTCAACACATAGCTATGATGCTCCCCCACTACTTCTGCTTGTGATCAGAGATGCACATATCGCCAGCCACTAAGGAACATGCTCAACTGGTTAAGTTCAAGCAACTGACACGCAAATTTGTAGTATTGAGCAGCATATTTGCTGTATCCCATCTTTTAACCCAAGACAAAACAATGTACATGATAACACTTCCAATCAGTTAAGAAGCTATGACAGCCAGTGCCTGATGCTGTGGATGGATGGATGGATAGTGTGTCTGTGAGAAACAAAGGTTTGAGTAGAGATTGATTCAAGATGGAAAAAATAGGGAAAAAAGATTATATATATATATATATATACATATATACGAGGAAGTAGTGCAAAGTTCCTGGCTTTAAGAGTATCACGAAAGCTTGGTTGGGGGCCTAAAATTCTGAGTTCTTTGACATGGCTTAGAAAGACTGAAGAA
>NC_068982.1:178349274-178351729 GCF_001194135.2 Octopus bimaculoides | reverse complement strand
AACCTTCTCTGAAATTTACAGATTCTATGATGTTTCCGATATTTAAATGTTTCGTTCTTAAAAGCAATTTAATTTTAAACTGAAATCTTATATTTTCAAAACTTTCTATATGGTATAAAATAATTCCCAAATTTCCCTTCACATTCTAAATGTTTAGTTTCTATTCATTTATATGGATTGTGGACTTAACTCTGCATCTATTTATTCTATATTCAATAATGGTCCGCATAATTAAGTACTTTTTAAATGTTATCAGTAAAATCCTCCTCAGAACTCTTAACTATTTGAGTATATAAAGTGAAATTTCAAACGTTCAGTCTTCATACTTGACATAAGTTATAGATAGTACTCTGTATGGCATTAAGAATTATTTTCGGAGTTTAAATATTCTTCAATTAACTTTTCTTTATTTTGTCAATACAATGTAGTTCAATTTTCTTTCTTTATGGATCTGTTCCTATAATATATCTCCTAAAGTTTGCTGCAAAGAATAGAATGATATTTCTATGACCAATATGACAATTTAGCCTTCAATTTATGGTAAATATTAGAAATATTTTTAGAAAATTGAATAAAGCAAAAATATTCTGGTTGCAAAATTATTAAAACTTTTTCGTAAATTTATTTATTCCTCTGATATACTGTCCTGAACTTAAAATCCAGTACAGAGCATTCATTTTAACACCTGATTTTAACAGCAAAATAAACCTCTTGACAGACGTTTTCTTCTAGCTATTTTCAAGCCACTTTACAATTTAGAATAATTTAATCTTAACATGATGATCAGCGAGACTTCTACTCAAATTCGACTGCTAATTAAACTCATCACATTACCTATTCTCTATTAATTCACTTTAAAACTCTTGAACACCATAATATTCCATATCCCCTATAATTTTGAAATGTGTGAAGTGAAAAATATGAAATGTTATGAATTATTTTTAATGAAGATGATCATGTCAGCAAGCGGGTATTTTTATACAAAATTTACTTCATAACATATGTCAGTTTCTAAATCCATTTTCATATGTACAGTTTTGATTATCACCGATGCTTGAAATTTCACCATGTTCAAAAATAAAAATGTGGTCCCCGTTCAGTTTTCGAATAATGCTCAAAACGTTTATTTTAATTCGTTTCGCAGATATTTTAAAAATTAACTTACTATTATAATTCATTTTAAAATTAGTTTGAGTAAAGGTGTGAGGTAAAAAGATTATGAATGTATTAAAGATTATTGTTTGGTGAAGTTTTAAAAATTCACAGGCTATGAAGGATCGATGCTAGAACTGTGAAATCTTGCATGCATTAATTTAAACTCCTATTAAGGCGGCGAGCTGGTAGAATTGTTAGCACCCCGGGTGAAATGCTTAACGGTATTTCGTCTGCCGCTAACGTTCTGAGTTCAATTCCGCCGAGGTCGACTTTGCTTTTCATCCTTCGGGATCGATAAATTAACACTGCATTCAATCAATGTAATCGATTGGTCTCCTCCCCCAAAATGTCAAGGCTTTGTACCTTCAGTAGAAAGGATTAATTTAAACTCTTATTATTAACAAGGTCATTTCATCTGCAAGGAAGTCGATGGCCTCAGTTTTGGGGGATGCAAAAAGCACTGTGTTTATTGAATATCTTCAGAAAGGTCACGCTGTCAATGGAAAGTATTATGCCAACTTGCTGAGGCGATTATCAAGATCAAACGCCCAAAAAGCTGACGAAAGAGGTTTTGTTTCATCAGGATAATGCTCCAGCACACAAGACCTTGGTCTTAATGGCTGCTGCGCGTGACTGTTGCTTTGAACTGGCTGATCACCCTCCCTATTCTTCTGATTTGTCCCAGCTGACTATCATCTGTTGCCTAACATGAAAAAACACTTGACTGAAAACCCGTATCGCAGTAATGAAGACGTCATACCAAAAGATCCAAGCACTGCAACACCGGCGGAAGAAATGTGAGGACTGCAAGGGCGGGGCTATGTTGAAAAATTAGTCACATTCCATGAGAGTATTGTGGTCAGCTTATGAACCTTTCAGCCGACCCTCGAAATTTCTTGTTACAGAAAAATATCTTGTGTTATTGAATATCTACTATAGTAATAACATTTAACTTCACCACCATTTTCTCTTCTGCTGGACATCTTATTCTTTTTTGTTGGAATATTCCCAAACCGAAATATCAAAGTATTACTTTTACGCAATTTTAAAAATCATAACTTAATTCATTAAAAATGCACTGTAAAGTATTATCTTTCTTAAATGCCAAATATACGCCAAACTTCTTTGGGGCGAATATTTACTCACGAGCAACAAACTTCGTATTATGCTGACAGTACTGCTGTATCAAATAGTTATATATACATATCCATACATACATATATGCATATTTCTAAACATATACATACATACATATATATATATATATATATATATATATATATATATATATATATATATA
>NC_068982.1:178346678-178347915 GCF_001194135.2 Octopus bimaculoides | reverse complement strand
ATATATATATATATGTATATTGCTCTGCATTTTGCATTTTAATGTAATGCTAGCATTACTTAAATAAATGGAGGAGCATGAAACGTGCGTACTGCAATAACGTTTAAAATCCGTGATGCTTTATATATATATATATATATAATTTTCATCATCATTACTCTTGGTAATACTGTTGTTGTTGCTCTTGTTCTATTACAGTAATAGCATAGTTTGCATCATTAAGAGTAGTATTGAATAACTGGATGATTCTGTTACTAAAAGTTTCAAATAACACGGCAATAATTTCTGCATTTAATTCTTATCCGAATAACGTTTTTAAATCTTATTGAAACCATAGATTCGTATATCTTTATACTCAACAAACAAAAACACAGATTTCTATCAAACTGACGTTCTGAAATGTTATAAAGATGTGGATAAAATTATCAATACCATCATTTGTTGCAGCATCATGAATTCTTTTATTTCCATGATAATTACAATACAAAGTTGGGAGAAAGCTAGCAGCATTATATGGTAAATGTAATTCTATCGTGATTAAACTCTTACAAAACATTTCACCAAAATATTTACAACACAACCACAATTTTCTGGAACTCTCTCCATCTTCACGTTTTCACAACTTACATAATGACCAAATGCATGGAATTTGCTTGTCTGACATAGCCTGAAAAGGCTATAATCCTTGTTCTTTTCGAAGATTATGCCAAATTAGTTCATACCCCAAAAGTACTCTTCTTGCATAGAAAGTGTTAGGAAATTGTCGTATAGAGAAACTAAGGAATAATGTATTAAGTTGTCGCATAAGTTCCTTTGTATTTTCCACTTGGCACGCCATCGTCATACGTCTACAAAGAGAGGTAAAATTTATTCAACTTTCAAAAACGACAGACAAAAGTTCTCCATGAATAATAGAGCTACAAACAGGCTATAAAACACTACGATAAAAATATTTTGCGTGTTAACTCAAACAGCATTGGAAAGGATTAAACGGGAAAGAAACAGAAGGATCTAACAATCTAACAGGTAGTAAAGAAGGAAAAGGTCATTTAAGATAACAAGAGTATTTATTTCTGTGTTCCTTTCTGTCGAAGTGCTTAGGCTCGAAACGTAAAAGACTTTCTCATTTCCCGAGTGTTAAACTAATACATCTGTTTGTTGTTTACACACTCGTCTTCGTCTTTTGTTTTTGTTTTTTTGTAAATTCTCACTATGTATATATATGTATGTGTATATA
>NC_068982.1:178331841-178346483 GCF_001194135.2 Octopus bimaculoides | reverse complement strand
TATATATATATATATATATATATATATATATATATATATGTATGTATGTATGTATGTATGTGTGTGTATATGTCTGTGTGTCTGTATTTGTCCCACCAACATCGCTTGACAACCGATGGTAGTGTGTTTACTTCCCCGTAACTTACCGGTTCGAAAAAAGAGACCAATAGAATAAGTACTAGGCTTACAAAGAATAAGTTCTGAGGTCGATTTGCTCGACTAAATGCGGTGCTCCAGCATGGCCGCAGTCAAATGACTGAAACAAGTGAAAGAATAAAAGAATAAAACGAATAAAAAGAATATATATATATATACTTTTTTATTAAAGCTGCAAAAAACATCACAAAAAACTGTTACTCAGAGTTTCACGTTTCCGTTCGCGTTTCCAGTTGAGATGGAAACGCGAAACTGAATAACAGTGTTTTGTTATGTTTTTTGCAGTTTTAATAAAAATGCATATTACTCTCCCTTCATATTTGAGTACTGTGTTTTACCACCTTGTTTTGCATTTATGTGCTTACTCTTGCGCGCGTGTGTGTGTGTGTTGTGTGTGTGTGTGTGTGTGTGTGTGTGTGTGTGTGTGTGTGTGTGTGTGTGTGTGTGTGTGTGTTTGTCTGTCTGTGTGATTGCTTTCGCAGTTTTTCAGCACTCTAAACTGTTATTATACTCATTACAATCAAATAAAATCAACTTGAAACCATTGGTCAGAATCTTTGATAAAAAGTGCATTATACCATATAAATGAACGAGGTTATGCTCACATGACAGAAACAGCCTATATTTGGAGATACATGAAAGGAAACTTATAAGTGCAAACAACTTATCTTCAATTTTATATCAATTTTCACCTATCACGAAAAATATGTGAATTATTGTTTCTCTTTAATAGCGTCTGTAATCTTTATTAACAAGCAATGTGAATAATAAACTATATTTAAATACTAATATTAATATTAATATCTTTCTATCTCTTGTCTTTTTCCTTTTCTCTCTCTCTCCCACTCTGTGAGATATGTGTGTATGAACATGGGTGCTGCATATGTGTATATGTGTGTATGTCTGTAGCAGACGCATGTGCATATGTGCAATTCATATTCACTCTAAAGCATATTTCCCAATATAAATTTAGCTAATACTGGTGCATTTACGAGGTGATATCAAAGAGGTCTCGAACTAGTTATGTTTAATAAAAAAAAATAACTTATATACATAAGTTTTAACATCATCTCCTTTTCGAAATAGCCAACTTGTGCAGCAATACACTGGTCCCAGCATTCCTTCCACTTTTGGAATAGAACCTGGAAATCGTTTTCTGTAAGCGAGTCGAGTACCTTCTGTGATTCGCTCTTGGACTCGACAACGGTGTTAAAACAGCGACCTTTTGCGCTACATTTTCATCTTAGGGAAGAGATGGAAGTCTGCAGGTGCTAAATCTGACGAATAGGGTGGGTGCGGAAGTGATGCCAGGCTGGTTTTGACGAGAAATTCACGAGTGAGGAGAGCTCGGTAACAAGTTGCATTGTAGTTGTGAAGAATCCGGACGTTAAGATTACCCGCACGGACCCGTACCACAGACTAACAACATCAGCAATGTCGTTAGTAGTCCTTCAACGATCCTAATGCACAAGCTGATGAATTTTCTCCATATTTTCGGGATGACTCTCGTGGCAGATCTTCCAGATTGCTCATCGTCTTCCAGGGACGTTCTTCCGCTTTTGAAGCGCCCGTTCCACTTGAAACGCTGCATACGACCCATTGCCTCGTCGCCGTAAGCTTGCCGAAGCATGCTCAATGTCTCTGTAACAGACGTCCCGAGTTTTACATAAAATTTCACACTGTCTCTTTGCTCCAACTTCCTGTCCATAAAAAAAAAACGCAGACTACAGCATACACGTAATCACAAAAACACAAATTTCAGAACTTGCAAAGTAAACAGATCGATGTCACTCAGCAAACTACCTCCTGAAGGTCATTACTAGCTTTCACTGCACACAAAGCTGTGTGCTGCCATCTGTTGGCATACTACAGAACTTTTTTTATGTATGTTTAGCAAAAAATGTTTAAGTTGCAATAGAACATGCATTAAACAGTGAATATACCACAGGTATACATGAAAAATTTTATTTGGGTCAAGTAATATTCTCTCTCTCTACAATCTTTCCAATTGATGCATTTGGTTTGAACTCTGAAAAATAAATATTATATAATTATCAATTCTTTTTAGGTGTTACTTGTTTTTAGTAATTATTGTAGGAATACATTTTCCAAGTCAGAGCAATCCCGTTTTCACAGTTTAATTCCAAATGAAGAAAGGGCAGGTGAAAGGCATAGACCCTCATTAAATGCAAATACAAATAATGATAAGATTTCTGTTTCAATGAAATCTTATGAGATTAAATGAAATCTTTGCATGCATGCATTTGTACATCGTGTGTGTGTGTGTGTGTGTGTGTGTGTGTGTGTGTGTGTGTGTGTGTGTGTGTGTGTGTGTGTGTGTGTGTGTGTGTGCGCGTGTGTGTGTAATTTATCTCCATAGATTTTATATAGAATTTAGAGCCCGCACTGAATGTTACGAATATATATGAATATTACATTTCAGTATGTTTGCCTTGTTTTCAAATTAGCGTAAATTTTCTTTGGAAGATCTAGATATGCTTAGCCTTAATATTTCTGCTACGACCAGAACACAAATAGTGGTTCTTCATGGGGAGACCTACAGACATCATCAGATTTGCAGCCCAACTGGAATATTTACTGATACAGTAAATACGATCGGTTAAATGAGATTCGGACTACTTTCACTTTTGAGCATCTAATGTATCTCTACAAGAATACTCCAAGATATTGTTAAAAAAGAAAAATTCATGTGCCAGTTTCATTGCCTTGAAACTGATATAAACGAAATATTATAAAGGCATCAAATTTTATCTTGGAAACCAATTAATATGCATTCTATTAACTTATGATTCAAATTGACAAATCATTAAGGTTTTAGTTTCAAAAAGATTCTTCTCCAGAACATTTTTTTCGTTGTCTATCAAGACGAAATATTAGAACTTGTGCCTGGTCGTTCGACCTGCTAGAAATAGAAATCAAGTTCCTTTTAAATTGCAGCCTACTGACTAAAAAATTGGACATACTGAAAATGTAGAATATGTTTGAAAATACACGGTTACAACGCTTTTGATCATACATCTACTTGAATAGGACTAAACAACACTGAAATAATTGAAGATTCTTGCCGTAATACTATCTCAGTTTTTTTTATATGAAACCTTTGTGATTACTTTATCAAAATAAGTGTCTTCATATCAGTTTATATCAAGTTTTTGAAGTAACAATTACTTCTGGGGGTTTTCCTAAAATTGCAGTTAAAATCAGCTTAATCTATTTAAAAAGATAATTTGTTATCTATTGATTTTTGAGCAAGTTTTCCAATTGTATAAATATCATCGAATAAATATTTGCGATAAACCTCCGGTGAGATACGCATGTTTACGAAAGCACGCCATTAGATAGTCAAATAGATACTAGAAGAATAAAATAGCAAAACAATAAACATAGTGCAAATAATTATAAAATAAATTGAAATGATATTAAGTTCTTTTATAATCCGTTAAGGTATACTCGTATTAGAAACACCCCTTCGAGGAAATTTAATTGATTTTCATATCAGCAAGTTCAAAGTAAAGGTATAGTCATTATTTCATGAAATTTAAAACAAATATTTTATAAATTATATTTTATATGTATATTATCAAATATTAGGGAAAAGTTAAGTCTTTTGAAGGTTCAAAGAACAAAGATGATAAAACATATTAGTTGCTGTTTTGAACATTTGAAAATTTGTTTCCTAATTGTTACTTTGTTAACATTTATCTATCAATAAATTAATTTACCTTATAAGAATTTTCGTTAATTAGCTTGTTTTGTTTTCAAAAAGAGGTTATAATCCTAACAGATATGAAGGATAACATATTCCACTAATGAGCAGTACGCATCTGCTAGGAATTGAAAGACCGAGTTCAAATGTGAGAGCCATTCAAGTGTCATACCATAATCAATAAAGCGCTTTCATATCTCTCGGAGAATTCAAATGATTTATAGTTTACAATAAAATAAATTTTATTTTACACTTAAATACATACATCGTTGTTTAAACCCTGGCCAACTCTGGTTAAGGAGACCTATGATCAAAAGAGTGTCTTCCATGACCTTCCCGTTTTTTGTATTTACCTAGGATAACATGTTTAATGTGTTTGCATTAAGGTGTGATTTGAAAACTTGCTTGCTATTTCTAGCAAGTCGAGTGACCGCATAGAGGGTTCCTCGTTGACTCGCTTAGACATAAAATAGAGCTGCGTATAAAATTCATATCAACTCACTTCTATACAAATGCGAAATATTATTTTTGATTCACTATTAATTTTTCTGGCGTCCGAATACATTGACTGAAAGAGGTTGCTAAAAGGAAAATTTCTGGCGGATATGTTCTGGAAATAAACATGAAGCAATGAATCAAGCTAGTAGATTTCATGAGAAATTTCTTTTAAATGGAAGCAACAAAGTATTAGTAATATCTTGGTTGATTGATTCGTGCACTGTTTAGTTTATTTAATGGGTGGTATAGCATGTCAGAAAACCATAAGCAGACAATTCCAAAGCTCTTTGAGAGAGAAATTATTGTACAAGTATTTAATGCATGTTGGTGTGTAGTGGATAACTTCTACAAAAGTAAATATTTGTTTCTTTCCATAGATTTCCAATATCTACTAATTGAGTGTTTATTTTTGCTTTCTTTAGCATTAAACGGGTAGGAAACAAAACTCCTTCTTGATAGGATACAAACCTATCACAGTTGACTTTTCAGGCAGATCAAATTTAACTCAGTACTATAGTTCAATTCTTCACTCAAGAAAGTACCAGATCTTGCGAAAATGTCACCTAAAATGCTTTAGGCCATACATGGGTAGTGTTTATGATGATAATACAGCATGTGTAGGTAGCATTTGCAGAGTTAACACGCCTTATAAGGATAATGACAGTCTTTTGTATTATTGAATCAGGGTTCACATTTTCACTCTTCTTACGACTAATTATTTTTACATCCGCCAATCTTTTGATATTTTCATAATGAACTTCTTATATCTGAAAAATTGATGGAGTTATTCAGATACAACAGACTGCTACTATAAACATTTAGAGCTCGACGTAGATTATCATCATCCAGTCTACTTCTAGTACATTAGTTTGGCTACTACAGTATTTAGTAGCATTACTGTTTATATCATACACAAAAAATATAGGAAAAAATCATGATAAACGTAGTGTTCCCCTGATGACTCATGGTTAAGCATCCAGCATCCACCTGCACTTGGAACATCCAATGCACAACTCCACACGATTGCAATGGTGAAACGTACGTAGGAGCAAATGAAATACAGTTGTGTCTATCATAATTTCTTGTATGTGCGTACGTGTGTCTTTGTGTGGACATACTCTATTATTCTTTTACTTGTTTCTAGTCATTTGACTGCGGCGATGCTGGAACACTGCCTTGAAGGGTTTTAGTCGAACAAATGGTCCCCCAGGACTTATTCTTTTATGCCTAGTACTTATTCTATCAGTAACTTTTGCCGAACTGCTAGGTTACGAGGTCGTAAACACACCAACACCGGTTGCCAAGCTGTAATGGGGGACAAACACAGATACAAAGACATACACATATAGATACACGCACACATACACACATATATATATTATATATATATATATATATATATATATATATATATATATATACTACAGGCTTCTTTAATTTTCCGTCTATCAAATCCACTCACAAGGTTTTGGTTGGCCCGAGACTATAGTAGAAGACATTTGGCCAAGGTGCCATGCAGTGAAACTGAACCCGGAACCATGTAGTTTGGAAGCAAGCTTCTTATCACACAGCCATATTGTTTTCAGAGAAGATAATCGTATTTCTCACTCGGTAATATATTTTATTTTTCTGATGTCCAAGTATTGCATAATAGATTTGCTTTCTTTTTATTATTTCCGTAGTTTTACTATTATTTCGTTCTTTCATTGCATTCTCACGTGAACCTCCAAGTAACTTGGCCACGTGCAGTGATTTGTTTTTACTTGTATTTTATCTTTTGTATACAGATTAGTCTCCATAATGCAAGGAATGTTTTTGTACTATGTGAGAGAGTAATGTTCTTTATATATATTTACTCTTTTACTCTTTTTTTACTCTTTTATACGTTTCAGTCAGTTGACTGTGGCTATCCTGGATCACTGCCTTTGGTCGAAGAAATCGACCCCAGTACTCATTCTATCGGTCTCCTTTGCTGAACTGCTAATTTACGGGGACATGAACACACCAACATCGATTGTCAAGTGATGGTGAGGGGACAAACACAGACACAAAGACACACATAAATATATACGCATCAGCTTCCATCTACCAAATCCACTCACAAGGCCTTGGTCGGCCCGAGGCTATAGTAGAAGACACTTACACAAGGTGTCACGAAGTGGGCCTGAGCCCGGAAACATGGGATTGGGAAGCAAGCTTCTTACCACACAGCTACGCCTTTAAGATTATTCAATAGCATTTATATATTTTTGATATTAACAATATTAGAAATATGCTTCGTTCTGAATAATAAATTCAGAGTCTCTTGAATACGCTACAGGAGCAATGAAAATTCACAATACTTTTTCAAAAATACCAAATGTTGATCGAACCTTCTCAAGCAAGATACTATCAAACACATTTTAGAGAACTAGGCACATGACATGACAAACGAAACTGAAGTTATAGCGTTGTAGCTTTCAATTATATTTGTAATACCAGACCGTGTCTTACTAAGTCATTGTTGTAAATTACTTAAACTGTTCTGTACCAAATGCAGCATTATGTTTCATACAAAATATATTCACACAATTAACAGTGTAACAGAGATTTTAATCTTTGGGTAGCAACTGTTATTTCCTATTTGCTTACCTCTAGAAAGTATGAAAAATGGTTAATATTCCCTTCAAACCTTACATTTGTTACATTTATTCAAACCCTATAGAATCTCTCTCAATACATGGCTACGATGCTCTCCAACAATTCATGTTCATGATCAGAGATGCACATATTGTCAGCCACTAAATGACACGCTCAAGTGGCTATAGTCAAGCAACTTACAAGTAAATCTGTGGTATTGAGCAGAATATTTACTACAACGCTATATCTGCTCCAACAACTCAGAGTTGAATCTGCCTGAAACGTAATGGAAAAGAGATCAGTTTCAAAACATTGATATCCAGGTCACAAAAGCAAAGTTTGAAGAGAATAGGCATCATTTCTTTTGATTTCTAGATAGAAGTAAATAAGAAATAATACTTACTGACTTCGTTACACAGTATAATAGATATCACATGTTAAACAATAAAGGTCGGTCATTTTTAACGTCCGAGGGAAAACAATTTCATATAAACAGGAACCAGGTAATCTTCCACTGTTCAGACAGATATTTTCAAAATAATATTCTTAATGTCTTATTATGTACAAAATCTAGATTTAAAAAAACTATCTGGTTCAGTGGCACGTTTCATTTTTGAATTTTCGCAAAACGAAATATTACAGTATCATCAATGAATATGTCATTCAGTCATGCAGTATTTTGTTCTCAAATATTGTAAGGGATGTTGGTATTGCAAACATTTACTCGAGAATACTGGTTAAAGGCATTTGCTTTTTATCATTATCACAGATCTATTCACATACGTATAATGGATGAGATAAACGCTATATTTAAGTTTCTTATTTACATTGTCGAAAAAATTCTTATTGTCTTTAGATTTTAGAATAAAAATTTATTTTTCCAAAAATATTCATCTTATCATTGAACTTAATTTCTTGCTATAGGCAGATGAATTCAATTTTAAAATTTTTCCCAAGATTATCTGTGTTATTTATAAAATGCCGATTTATGATAACCATGGTTTTTTGAGAATTCTGAAGCCTATAACTTGATATACTTATCTGTAAATAATATGAACACATAATAGAACAATTCAAAATATTCATTTACAGATTCTGAATCATGAAATTAGATATTCCAGTCCATACCACGCAAATAACAATCTATGAAAATCATCTTTACGGAAATAAATTACATGAAGTAGTATTATTATCAAGTTGTTATAAAAACGTGTTTACATTTTCTGGGCATGGAGTTTAACCTAAAAATGTATATGTTTACATCGTAATAGAGTATTTAAATCTTATTGATTACTAAGGTGGTAGAATTGGTGATACATTAAAGCGTCGGAGGAAATGTTTTTCGGTATTTCTTTTATGTTTTTATGTTGATTTCAAATTCCACTGAGATCAACTTAGTCTTTTATTCCGCAGGGATCGATAAAGTGCCAAACAAGTACTCTGTTGTCGGTACTGATTAACCCCAACCGTCAAAATTGTTAAACTTGTACCTAAATCAGAAACAATTGTCATCAGATTGATTGTAATTGTAGCCATTAGTTGAAAGAGTTAGACAAAAGAAGCCAGACGTTCCCAGCAAAAAGATAGTTTGAGTTATTGTTGCTAATTGAAATAGGGTGGTCGTGAAAACAAAATCCATTAGATTTTCACATTCGTGAATATTTCAGGATACTAATTGGTGTAAATCTTGTTAAAGAGTGAAGTTCAAAAAGACAGCTTGAAAATTACTAGAGTTAAAACCTTTGAGCAAGTCATTTTCTGGGGGACTAAAGTCCTCAATTATAAGAATCTCAAGTTATAACCTAAATGTGGTAAAAGACTGCTTAATTTCTATTAAGAAGAAATTAGGTGCACTATAAATTGTAGCCAGACTCATTTGTTTTACTTCTTTCAAAAAATGATATCTATCCAAGTGTACTACAAAAATCAGTTGGTTTCAAAAGGATATCAACCGATTTTACAAGATCTTTCTTTCTTTTATTCTAAAGAATTCCATCTGCCCATATTTTCCAATAGTGGTCAACTAACAGCTTTTCCTGGTAGAATATGATTTATGCCAACCCCACAGATCTCAAAGGTTTTGCAAAGGCCGTAAATGCAACATCTTCCTCCTGAACAAACCAATAAGAAGACTCTCTGTCCCTTGAACAGTTGTTTTGGTATTCTTCCAAGTGTCTTTACTTTCATGCCTCAGATTTTTCTCGGTTGTCGGCCCAAATCCAAATACAATATTTTTCATATGGAATTTATTCTTTATATTTTCCATCCTTTTCGTGTTTTGATGCTCATCCTTACGTTTCTGTATTTATCTTCACTTTCCCTAGCATACTTTTCCAGTACTATAACTACCAAATGTGCAGTGCCTATAACATTGAATGACCCACTTGTAGCTCTACTCTCTTGTCTTCTTGTTTATAGCCTACCTTTGGAAAAATGAAGAGAAGTTACGTTTGCATAACTGAAATTTTATCATTATGGAAAAGTGCTGTACGACAGCGAATGCCAAGAAAGATAGAAGAAATAGAGATTGCATGGGATATATTTATAAAGGGCACGAAAATCAAGAAACGAAAGCAATCGTCGAGTTTGGGAGATAGCAGAGGGGGAGGAAGAAATAAGTAGGATAAATTGTGGTAAGAGAAAATGGTGGATCCATTCACTCATTCTTTCTCTAATTTCATTTTGTTACTGTCCCTATTACGAGCATGTCTAAGCGGTGAGCTAGCAGAACCATCAACGTGCCGGAAAATTGCTTATTGCTTAACCCACATTGCAATATGAGTCAGAGGTGAGAGCAGTAACATCAAATTTCTTAATTCATTTGATACCAGGCGCATGTCCAGAATAAACGTCACGGGACTGACCTTGTTTGGTTGTAGCTCAATAACTTAAACCGGTAAAAGAGCAATATGTGCGTGTCTTATTATATATAGAGAGAGAAGATTTGTCCGAAATTTCTATTTTTTGCTTTCCACGTGGACAAGTATCTTTATCAAACGATACGTTATGGTTATGAACGTTTCAAGTGTTGCTTAATAATCAATTTCTTGAGGTAAACTAATTAAAAACAGCAGGTTTAATAAATCATGTAAACATTGTTGAAACTTCATAATTTCGTCCTATTCCAACACAATGCTTAATTATTTTAGTTTTGCAAACAGAAGCCACTATGTATTGGTTGAAATGACAGAATTCACGCTTTGTTCTGCAGTTATATGTGGAATCAGTAGAAGCTTCTGTGGAGGAATTAAATTTGACGTATCTATGTTACTTTTTTCATTTTTCAAACAAATCTCAATGGGATGCTATATTCCGTTCTTCTTTCTATCAGCATATTATTTACTTTTTTTTATCAAAAGATAAAATGCCATTTTACGATCGAAAAAAAGTTTAGTTGAATCACACTACATTTAAGCTTTTACTGCCGATTGATTTAATGTTTTGAAACTCAATGACATTTAGCAAACGATATATATTGAAAAGACTTCAAAACACGACACAGTAATATTCCGTGGAGAAAACTAAATCTGCTGAGAATGTAGAAGTGTGTGTGTGTGTGTGTGTGTGTGTGTGTGTGTGTGTGTGTGTTTGATTCTTTAACTTTTACAGAAATATTGCATGGCTGAATCTTTATCATAGTGAAAAATAAATTATTTTTGTACTAGAATAACTGTGTAAATCCTAACATGATTTTGTACATCCTAAAAAACTGATTGAGTCATTTTTTTTAGCCACAAAATTCTATACTTTATCTGCAAAGCCATTTGAATTATTAAAATACGTAAATACGTATGTGACATATTTATACATTATTAGTGTTGTTCGTTGTTACTCAAATGAAAAGACTGAAATTGTGAATAAAATTACCTATCTTCTTTACTTTTAATAATCATTTCAATAAATCAGACATATGTATGATATCTTATCAAATCAATTCTTGGAAATGTATATTTTATCAAATAGAAGCCATCTTGTAACTATAACTTAATCTAGCAAGAATGATGACATATTCTTCCTCGTCCTTTTCCTCTTTCTTACGTACAGGAATTTCTACATTATTGCATTCATTATTCAAATGAGATGCTAGGACTCATTGGATTTTAACTTTCTGGCAACGTTTTATTGATTATTATAATAGTTTTCAAGATTAAATGCTACTTTTACTCTGTGAATAGTAGAAACTTAACGGAAATATAAATATATTTACTTATATGTAAAGCAAATGCTTCAAACACGTTAACATGCAATGTATTTAAATATTTAAAGATACAATCAGCTTCGGGCTAGGTAGGCTTTTACTTTTCGTTTTTAAATATAATTAAAATGGCTCTTTTATACAAAATGAAAAAAGACTCCAAGCAAAAATCGTAACAGCTAAAATATCTTACATTACAGTTTAAGTTGCTGGGGTTTTGGTATGGTAAATTCATCGATTTATTTCTGTTTGGGCAGCTAACGTGGCATAATTCAATCCAATACATTGTCAATGTATATAATCACAAGAGGAATAACAATTATTAAGAGATAGATAGATAGATAGATAGATAGATAGATAGATAGATAGATAGATAGATAGATAGATAGATAGATAGATAGATAGATAGATATATGCATACAAACATACATACATGATATCAAAAGTATATAATTCTAAATATATCTCCAAATATCGCTTTATATTCATACAAGTAATGTTTCTTTTAATTTTTGAAGGTCTTGTCTGTGTAGATAACACCAAAGGAAATCTTTGTTGCGTCAACTGTGAAAGTGTCAATGCACCTGTAACTTCTTCGAGAAATTAAGGAGCTTCTTTGGCAGCCATTGTTGGAGCTTCAACGCCGATGCTTGGCTTGCTAAATGTAGCAGCCAAATCTCCGTCAAAGTATCATTTACCATCGGAGAAAAGAACGACGCATAGGATAATATAGTCGGGGATACAGGGTGTTTCGAAAAGATAGAATTGCTTCTACAAAAATGAGGATCTAAACAACAGCAAGACGTTAGCAAATTTAGCAACCTCTATTTAACAGACAGATATTTCTAATGCAAATGGAAACTGATATATTCAATTATCTTAATGGTCTTGTTTTTTACATGTTAGAAACAGAAATCTTAAAATTTTGTCTATATAATTAGTTTCCTGGAAACATATTCACAGATAATAATAATAATGATTTGTGAAATAAACACAAATTTATAAGTCGTTCAGTCACAGGTCATTGGATTAGAGTTATTAGTATTATTAGCATAAAATGGTATTTTTATCATATTTCAGTTGAGACGTAACAGCCGTAATTAATTCTGAACGACACTGTTTGGTATATTATATTTTCAATATTTCCAACATAACTTGGATTAAATGTATTTTCGTATAGCAAACTGATCATTACCTTCCATGAATTTGATTATTATTTACTTCGTGCTGCAAATAAACCATTTAAGCTTCTTATTAATTGATGTCTTGGGAAGAGAAAATCGAAATAAATATTTCACTTCATATATTTCCTGAGGCACAAATATTTAGAAAGATTGCAACATCCAAATTTATCACATACGTGAAATCTTATTTAGTTTCAGTCAGGTATGTTCATTTTGAATTAACAGAGAGTTATTGATTATACTATGTTTTGATACACTAAAGTGATTTAACTATTTCCCACCATAGCTGAAAGGTTTTGATCGATAAAGAACTGCAAAAATAATTAATTCCATTAATTGAAGATGTTGATTAATGACTGGTTGAAAGATAATTTAAATCAGAAATCTTCTAAGAGTGTTTTTTTTTAATTAATTGTCTGAGTCTAATGTCTCTCTAAGGATAAAATCTAAATTTATAGATAACTTTCTATCCATATTTACAATAAGTTCTAATTTTTCATGTATAAATTTTTCAATTTAAAATGGAGGCTCTAAGCGTGATTTTTTTTATTCGTTCATTGCGTCACCAACTTATTTGTCAGACCAAAAGATATATATATATATATAGAAACGCTCCACCAACCTTAAATAAATCAGGTGGATACTGCTACTGCGTGGAGATCAAGACAGCATGCCTCCTCTGGCTGGAAATAACGGGTATTAAGAGAGGCAAATCAAATAAAATAATGGAAATGGGAATTCAGCCTATGTCACAAACTATCTCCGAGAAAGTGCACTGCCATTGTATGGTGTTTGTACTATACACACACACACATATATATGTGTGTGTGTGTGTGTGTGTGTGTGTGTGTGTGTGTGTGTGTATGTATGTCTTATGTATGTGTATGTGTACATGTACTGTATTTCGGGAGGTCATTTTTTTGCGAAATAAACACACGCATTATATATTCGTTCTTCACTCGTTTATTACTGTTCTTATTCTAACTCATGTCCATTGTCCGGAAACATTTCGTCACACATCCGTGACCTCTTCAACGACACTTTCCGTCTTCGTGTGTGCTCTTGCTCCGCTTATTCCATTCTGTTCTTCTATGATGTGTATCCTTATATGCGCATATTTTTGCTTCCGTATTTGTATGTGTATGTACATGTGTGTGTGTATGTGTCTGTTATTGTTGCTAGTAGCATTATGACCCTCCCCTTAGCCCCGTCCCCTCCCCCTTTGTCGCTGCTGCTGCCCTTAAACCCGACTTTTGGTACTGTCCTATATCTCTCTGTGTTTGTGTGTTCTTCCACGCAGCTGCCATCGTGGTAGTTGTTGTTGTTGCTGCTGCTGCTGTTACCGCTGTTGCTGTTGTTGTTGTTGGTTGTGTTCTGGATACGGCCCTCTGTGAAGTTACTACTTGTGCGTGTATGTAGGTTCGCTTCCTATGTTGTTTGTATCGTGCCCTTTATAAGCTTTTTTTCTATCATTATTTATTATATTTATCATAAGTATGTGCATATTTGTCTATTGTGTGTGTGTTACATTGTACCTATTTTCTCTTCTAACTTTAGTCGTCATGTTGTGTGGTTTTGTGTGGTGATGGGTGTTCTTGTTCCATTCATGTTTTCTGTTTAGGCTTAGGTCTGTCTATTGTTATGTGTGTAGCCTCTGTGATCTCAATGTCGTATCAGTTCTATACGTTGATAATACCTTAACATCTATGCTATTAACCAAGCCTCTATGTTCTACTTGAGCATGTTGGTAGAGCACTGACGAGCCTTTCTCTTTTTCAGCTCTCGCCAGAGTTCACCAATACGCTCGACTATACTGTCTCTCCAATGTAAGTAGTTGTCATATTTCTACACCGTCCCTCAGTACATCGTAAGCAATTCACTATATTCCTAACCTTACATTTAACCTGTGGGTTCATCCTATAAACAATACAATTGCTCTCCATACATGGGCACCTATCGAAGGGATGAGTTCTACCGATCAGGGATTTTATGGGGGCAGCGGGCCTTTCTACTACTTTAATCCGTAGATTGGCTTTATCTAATGTTTTTCTAAAAAGGTATGCTAGTTCGTCGCCAGGGGTAGCATCAATGAACATGTCACTCTGGTATTTTTGTTGTTATATCATGAGTTAACCTCATCTATCCTTTTTCTGGTCCTTTCTGTGCAGTTCCAGGATTTACTCCTGTATAGCGAGCAGATTCCCTTAGCACATATATACATATATATATATATATATATATATATATATATATATATATATAT
>NC_068982.1:178329983-178331831 GCF_001194135.2 Octopus bimaculoides | reverse complement strand
AGAGAGAGAGAGAGAGAGAGAGAGAGAGAGAGAGAGAGAGAGAGAAATACATATACATACAAGGGTCGGCTGAAAAGTTCATAGGCTGATCCAGTTATTCTCATGGAATGTGACCAAATGAAGTTTATTTATCAATATAGTCCCCCTTGCGGTCCACACACTTCTATTGTTGCAGTGCGTGCATCTTATTGGTGAAGCTTTCATTCTGTTGGACAAAACAGTCACCAATAGCAGATATGACGTCACCACCACTACAATACTCGTTCATAGCCAAGTGATTTTTCCTGTTGGAGAACAGATGATAGCCAGATGAGATCAAATCAGGAGAATAGAGAGGCTAATCAACCAGTTCAAATCCAGTCAAGCACAGGAGCCATTGAAAGCAGCGACTTGTATACTGGAGCATTGTCCAGATGAAACAAGACTTCTTTCATCAGTTTTCTTGTGCGTTTGGTCTTGATAGCCTTTTGTAACTACCTCAGCAAGTTGAAATAGTGCATTGACGGTGTCGCTCTTTTGAAGATAGTCAATAAATACAATATATTTTGTAGCCAAAAAAACGAGTCCACCACCGTCCCTGCAGATCAAACGACCTTGAACTTTTGGGGGGCAGGTGAGGAGGGTTGTTTCCCCTGCATCGATTGTCTGTGTCGTCTCTGGCTCAAAGTGATGAACCCAACACTCATCCTAACTTAGGAAGCGTTCATGGAAACCAGCTAGATCTACCTCAAACGACGTCAGATCTTCCCGTGACGTGATCAGCGTGGGGTACTTTTGATGATCAGATGTCAGAAGATGTGACACCCACTGAGCTGAAACCTTCGTCATACCAAGTTCATTGAGCTCGATATTCCCAATTCTCTCATGGAATATGCAAATAGGATTGGCTATTGGATTTATTGTCAATCGCCTGTTATCTATCACCATGTGGTGAACACGATCAATGCTTTTTTTCGGTGGTGGTAGTTGCAGGACGTCTAGACCTTAGATCATCTTCAAGACTCTCCCTTCTCCTCTTAAAATCAGCTACCCACTTTTGAACTGTTGACAAAACTTGAAGCGCCATCCCCTAATGTAGCAACCCTGACAGCATGAATATCTTGCAGGCCTAACCGTTTTTCTACAGGTACTTGGTAACAGCACGATGTCAAATTTTGTCGATTTTTAAAAGAAGCTGCTACTAATTACTTTTGAAGTTTACTTTAAACAATAAGATGTCAGTTTACCTTGAAAGCAACAATGCAGTTATTAATAAGTGTTGGAATTAACGCATGCAAAATTTCACAGTTCAGGCGACACACCTTCAAAGTCAGCCTAGGAACTTTTCAGCTCACCCTCGTATATACAAAGAAAGAGTCTGGTTAGTTGTGTGAATTTGGACAACAAAGACGAATAAAGATATATTAATGGCTATACAAGATAAAGTCTTTATTTATATACATTACCTTCGCTTCAGGTAACAGTGAACTAATATCATGTGACAACCGCGATCAACACTGAATGAGGTGAGATAATCTCATGAATCAAAGAATTTTCCGCAACTCCTTGCCTCCAAACACTTGTCTTTTTCGAAACTTCTTGTCCCCAGATAAAATAGGCCGCCACGGCAGCCTGTTTTATCTGGAGACAAGAAAACAACTATGGACAGTGTTTTTACCTCAATAGGCGTCATGAGCATTTCAGCATGCATATGAGGTAGGCATTTTACAAAGGAGCATTAGAGATGTAGGGTAATTTGTATAATTAAAACAGCAATAAGCTACGAGAAATCAGTGGGTCCAGTAGCATACACGCACGCACACACACACACACACACACACACACACACACACACACACACACACACAC
>NC_068982.1:178324753-178329874 GCF_001194135.2 Octopus bimaculoides | reverse complement strand
TATATATATGAGAAGTTTAAAATTCCTTTCAAAATGTCACTAATTTCAAGCTATTTTACCTCTGCTAACCACACCTTCCAAGAGAGAACTGCAGTACAATCATTACAGTCATTGATTCGTTTCTTTCTAAAACTCCTCGTGAATGCGCTTTTAGTTTTATCAAAACATCGCCGACGGTCTTCTAGAAATATTTGCATTTTATTATCAATACGCGTGCCCATTCATATAAACTAATCAAATATTCTATACGCCTTGCTTTCGGGTAATCTATCAGCTTTTCATTTAATTTTGTTTTTCGATGTATTGCTATTTCAGTATTCTAGGGAAATTACTATTCTCTTATAATCTAGTTCATACTACCACAGGGGAAGAAAATGAGATGTATTAGACTAACGGTCTGATAGGATGGGAATCCGATACAAAGGTTATTGGAGAAACGCTTAGTGTTTGCCTTTATCTCTAATTTTGTTTGCAGTAGCATGATGCATATAAAGTACTGTATTCCTATAGGCAGAAAACTATAAATCCCTTTTAAATCCAATAAAAGCAGTTCACACGAGTGTTCACCATTTTACAAGTTGATCAGCAGGTTGTATTGTTGAAAGTCTTCAACTATTATACAATGAAATTGGCTCAAAGTGCTCCTTTGGGTGTGATATTAACAATATGCTTACATATCTATTGATGAAAATGCACGTTTCATGAGCTTTCAAGTGTATTTGCCAAATTACTCCTAAACTTCCTTTCTAAGATACCTTCACTTCTTGTTCTCAATAGAAACTCATATAGACGCGTTCCAAGGTCATGCAGCACTCTTATTCATGTTACTTTCATTTCCCTCACATTATTTCAAATCTATAGATCTTGGCGCACATTTCTAAGAACATAACGTTTGCTTTTGTTTCTTTTAATTATTCTTCCTATATTCGATATAAATTTCTCTTTCATACATTATATTTCATAATAATATCATTGTGACTATAATGTTTTCAAACACTCATCTCTACTGGCCGTTTTTGTTTTTCAATATTATGTCTTTTACCCATTAGCACAAGTGAAAATTAATTATTTTATGAAAAACACAGCAAAAACATGGTTCTATTCTAAGTGGAAGCGTTTTCACTTTTTTACAATACGTGCAATATTTTTTTCATTATCACTCCCATTCTAACTTCCTCTGAAGCAAATGTGGCTAATTTCTCTGATTATATGGGATCAACAGCTTATTGCTGGTATGTTGGATAGATATTATTTCTTTTTCCATAGTGGGATGGGATGCAGAACCTTGTCAACGATCACAGGTTTAATATATGTGTAAAATATGCAAGCATTACATGCTTCCAAATGGCACCCTAGACTCATATATAGATTTGAAGCGTCACTGAACATTACTACTTTAAGAAATATTACGACGAATCCTTCCCTTAGCTTTCATCATCTCAGACTGTTACGAAAGCCTGATTAACATCATAATCCTGTTTAATTCGAGCAGTAGAATATATTTCAGTTTATCCTAAATAATCTCCCAAAAACCTGGAACGAGGCGGTTAACATTCACAGATATTCATTTTAAGTTGCTTCCAAGAAAATATGAACACCTGATAGGCAAGTATTCAATCAACAGTATTCTAAAGCTACTGTACTTCCTTTGATGTCACTATTTCTCTCTCTCACTCTCTCTCTCTCTCTCGCTCTCGCTCTCGCTTTCGCTCTCCCTCTACAACCACTTGTACATTGAGCATTCATCTTTTAAATCTACTAAAATCTCCTCTACCATCTTACCTACTGTTTCTCACCTCAGGATACAGAATGAAATATAATAATTAATTTTTCTTCTCCATATCTACAACTGAATGGAATTCTCTTCTTGCCCAGGTGTCTTTTCTAACATAAACAACTTCTGAAACAATCCACTAACAATGGCTAGAAGACATCTTAAAAGCTAAAGATTGCAATCCGCACTCTCTTTGGATTACATTTATATATTACCTGGTACCTTTCTTCTGGATACTTCTAAAAAGTTGTCACTGAAAATTAAAGTATCTAGATCTTGAGATACAGTTGCTTGAAACAATGAATCCCAGAATAGATTATATTACTTTTTCCTTATCATACCTAATTATAATGTTTATATTCATCTAGAATCATGTACGTACTAACTTATACTAGACTATGAACATTATTATATATTTAAACTAAAATTCCTGGGAAACTCATTCAACTTGAAAGAATGATTGATACTGACTAATGTCAACATCTGAATCCATAGCCACGCGATTTGACAGAAACAAGTTAATGTTTGAAACTAAGTGTTTTCATGAATATTTCCACAAATTATGATACATGTTACTTCTCATGATACTGAACTTTATACACATTCAATAAATACATGTTTTTATCTATTTCTTTTCCATATTCATTTATATTTTATTATATTTCTAATCGTGTTGCATAAAACATTTCTTTACAATTCTTAATGCCCTTCATAAAAATATAAAATCGTTTCGCATTGTTTTTCAATTGTGTATTTCTAGAAGGAAAACAATCTTCTAGCATTGTTATAAAACCATAATTATCGTTTTTATTGCATTTATTTGCAAACATTTTCCTCGAAGAAGCAAAACCAAACATTATTACATCGAAACAACCTGCTTTCTGCCAAATATTTGATCAATAGCTGAAGCTTCGAAATGGAAATTATAGACATGTTTATAACATGTTCTTCCTTTTGGTCAATATTCACTTTACTCGTCAGTAAAACTTAAAATATTTACAAAAAACATCATCTCTTAAACAGACTAAATTAAAAATTGCTCAGCACAAATAAAACTGTTCCTTTTATATGATAATGAATTATTATACATGCTTCAATGTCATTTTCTCTCCATAAGCTACATCAATAAACAATAAAAGAATTCTCCAACTTAATTCAGTTTTACCATAGATTTTATTAATATGAACTAATGTTGTTGATGATAAGGAATGAGAAGGAGAAGCCTGAGACACAAATACAGTATGTGTAAATGTATAAACAGGTGCGCATGTGCGTGGATCTCCATCGGTTTCCACGAGGAAAATTCATTTGTACAATCAACTAAATTACCTGCTGATTAAAGTAGAGTGAATGACATGTATACCTTAAAGTAATTCATGTATACTCAGCGTGACAGTAGGTGACAAGGCGTGCTTTTGAATTACGTGTACAATCCATCCGACTGGCTTCAATACAGTTTCCATCAATCCAATTTTACTCAGAAGATGTGGGTTGGTTAGAAGCTATACGAAGTGGCAATTTTCCAAAATATCATGCAGCAAGATTGAAGTCGGGACCGCGTGGTTGCTGAGCAAACTTCTTAGCCATTAAGCCATATGTGTGATTGAGTGAGGGGGATGCGTGTGCACATGAGTGTGTGTGTGTGTGCGTGTGTGTGTGTGTGTGTGTGTGTGTGTGTGTGTGTATAATGGACTTTTATTGAAACTGTAACTGAGCTTGTCTCGTGACGAGTTTCATACCACAAGAATCTTTAGGCGAGAACCCCGAGAATCCTGTTCTCACCTGAAGTTTACAGAGGTGTGATGCTCAAGTCGCGACACTGAAATAGCTACAATATTACAAGCAAGGAAATCCCTCCTCTTCCACGACAATACTTTCTGGATCAAGGAAAACACTGAAGAATCTTTTGATGTGAGCATGAGATCAAAGAACTCGGCAGAGGTAAGCAATATTGTCGACCTTTGCATATTAGAACACTTACACAGTAAATTTCCCTTTTCCTCAATGTTACACTGGACTTTGAATCCAGTATCTGCAAATTATACAAGAAGGACAACGAAAAAATCCAATGAACCCATAAACATTCCAATCGCCTCAATGGCATAATCAAAAATTTAGTAAGGAACATTTCTCTTAGACTTTCTTCTTCGCCCTCTAATTTAAAAATACTCAACGAGCAACCCCTTATAATGAAGCTATCAATAATAGCGGATACAAGGAAAAAGTAGAGTAGAATATATGAACAAAACCACTCCTTCAATAAATAAAGTGTAAGAATAGAAAAAACGAAAATTATTTGGTTTAAACTCCCCAC
The DNA here is from genome assembly GCF_001194135.2 of Octopus bimaculoides. Taxonomy (NCBI): domain Eukaryota; kingdom Metazoa; phylum Mollusca; class Cephalopoda; order Octopoda; family Octopodidae; genus Octopus; species Octopus bimaculoides. The sequence goes on along the minus strand of NC_068982.1, from coordinate 178,325,786 downwards.
CACTATCACCGCTTTCAACATGTATATTGTATATCTTCACACCAATAGCGATGTTATTTTTCAAAATACTCCAAAAACATTTCCACCACCCTAATCAAAACTAATTAACAAACACACTATAAAACCGTCATATTCTACAACCAATAACTTTGAAAAAAACTGTAGCCAATTATAACCACCAAAAACTGTCTAAAACTGAAAACCAAAGTCACATACATAACAACAAAAGGAATTGTTGAAAGCCTTCAGCTTGCGCTCAAGAAGAAAAATGTCTCTCAAGAAATATTGTCAATAGCACTAGAGTATCCCGGAATATTACACCTACTACTACATCTACATATATAGAGTCCATAGCAAACCAGTTCAAAACACTATACAACCAACTCACTCTTTTTGCAACCCAAACAAGAAAAATGACACCTCTCTCTCCAAAGATATATGGAGATTAAAATCAGGAATTACTCCACTATTAACTAGGAAATATTGTCACACGCACAACCATACAAAGATAACAACAAACCCCGCCAACTCTGTTCCAACGAATTCTATCACCTTCCCACATTCAAGAACCAAACTCTGAACCGAGACTCTGAATCAGTTTCCTCATATAAACACAAAATCTTTAAAACACCAATAATTTTTTATAACGGCGAAATATGAAAATACCTCACCACACTTCTTCTTCATTATCTACCTTCTCATTAACTACACCCATAATAATGCACATAAATATTGATATTACAACTCTACACTAAACAAGTCATGCACAAATTATCCATGTGCTTTCCTACTTTTAGAACGTTTCTACAAAATTTTCTATCAGCCTAGCAACTAACTAAACATTACTACATACTTACATTCTTATATGAACCTTTGAATACCAATCCCCTAAAATCTGACATACCAAGTAACATGCCTAAATACAAAGGTCAAAACACTGACAGACAGATCGATATGTATATATATGGGTGTGTGTGTGTGTGTGTGTGTGTGTGTGTGTATATATATAAGTATATATATATATATATATATA
>NC_068982.1:178315115-178323419 GCF_001194135.2 Octopus bimaculoides | reverse complement strand
TTCCACGCTCTACATTTCTAAAGCACGACAAAGATTGTTTGAAGCCAACGAATCAAAAGAAGTGACACGTGACTTACCTGTTTGTATAAAGAGATTATATAGTTATATTTATTTCTTTATTGCCCACAGGGGGTTAAACATAGAGGGGACACACAAGGACAGACAAAGGAATTAGGTCGGTTACATCGACCACAGCGCGTAACTGGTACTTATTTAATCGACCCCGAAAGGATAAAAGGCGAAGTCGACCTCAGCGGAATTTCAACTCAGAACGTAACGGCAGACGAAATACCGCTAAGCATTTCGCCCGTACTAACGATCCTGCCAGCTCACCGCTCAAATTTATATATCTATATTAAACAATAAAATTATGCAAAATATACCACTTCATTATAGCACTATATTTGAAAAACTTCAGTGGTCTATGTGGAAAAACCACCCAACATTTATATTTCTTGCATTCTAAGACTATTATGGTATGATGCCATGTTCCAAAAACAGGTACTCCACACTACATGGAGAATGTTTGAGATTCACGATGAGAAATTACGGTGAAATTAATTGCCTGCTTCATATCTAGCCATTTAAGTATCTCAGGTTTTTTGCCTTCACAGTTTTGAGTTTAATTTGCCGATTGAGACTTTACTTTAATCCTTCCAGGAACGTAAATACCAGTTAGGCTTTCTGTAAACTCTCTTGGCATTTATACCCCATTCTAATTTCATACTAAAGTCTCTATCTAGCGATTAATTGACTATTATACTTTTTTTATTATAATCATTATGTATATTTCGTAATCGAAAATTTCATTGACCTAGAGTATTTAGTACGATTTTCGCCGTTCAAATACGTACCAAAAGTTTCGAACAGTACAATTTATTGTGAACAAATATATTTGGAGAATGTGTAATAGAAGAGAGAGATATATGGAATCTTTAACTATATGGAATGTTTATCTAAACATAAGATAGTACAATAGGTAAGAGGTATGATATCACACTGGAAGAGCTTCCTGTAGTAAACGACAGATGATTCTTCCGCAATCCCTTGCTGAACAACCTGCACATATGATCTCTTTATCGTAGTCGTTTGTTTATACCACACATCAGATGTCGAAGTGATCGCAGAGCAACGTAAAATGAAGAGTTTTACTCACGAGCACAATGCACTGCCCGGTCCAGGAATCGAAACTACAACCTTGCGATCGTAAGTGCAACGCCCCTAACCACAAGAACACGTTCCTTCACTGATATCGCTATTTCTTCTCACTAATCTTAATTTTGCGTTATATCCACCCTCTCGATAACCCGTCGTGAATAGTCTGTGGAAAGTGAGCTGGCTTTTCATTGATAGATTAGCTTGATTATGTAAGATCGAACAATTGAGATAAATGAGGATTTTACACATAATAATATTGCTTCTAATAGAGACTTTTTTGAAGAGACTTAAAATTAAAAGAAGTTAATTTGATATTATCATTCTGATTCTCTTTGCCTTCTCCTTATTCACTTAACTTTTTTTGTTGTTTTTTATTGACCTTATAAGCGAAACGGTCAATTAGCAGAATTTTTTAGAGAATCGCTCTGCAGTAAAAATGCTCTGCAGTAAAAATGCTCTGCAGTACTTAGCTACGGCCCTTTACGTTCTGAATTCAAATCCTACCGACAGCGACTTTTCCTTCATCCTTCCAGGATCGATAAAATAAGCACCAGTCAGGTACTGGTACCGAAACATTCGAACGTTTCCACATACATACGCTAAAATTCCTGACCTTTTTAACACTGGCAGATTGAAGTATCACTAAGACCGGATAAATTAACTTTCAGCATTCATTGCATCAGTTAAAATAATATGTAGTATTTTATTTACATTCCTTTACGTTCTGATTTCAAAATCCTGTCCGGGTTTATTTTTCCATTTCATTTCCTCAGGTTGAGCTCATAAGTACCAATAATATACAGAGAGTCGATTCCATCGTCTATACCTCCGCCTACATACACTGAGTCAGTGTACAAAATCATTAATCTCACACAAAAATTCTTTCTCTTCATATTTATATTTTCCCTAATATCGCCTTTTATTTTCGCCTTAATTTCCTCCTTTCATAAATCTAAGCAATCTGATGCTAGGATATGTTAAGAGGGGTTCATTATAAATTCGCCAAATGCATTCAAACCATAAAGCTAAATGTCTTATTCTTTACTATCGATCTACTAGTAGTTCTAACGACTATTAACATTACTTTGTTGGTATGGTAACACTGATCGAAGTTATCTAAGACCAATATTACTTTGATTTTGGTATACCTACGTTTTGGAATGTAATTACGTGGATACTAAGACTGAATGGTCATAGTTTGGTAAACTTTCTATTTAACAGAACTGTTATTAGAGGAGATTCTCACGTAAGATGTATGGTTGCTCTGTTTCATCTTCACTAATAGTTCTTTTTATAACTGCAACCGTATTATACGATATTTTACTAAAATTCGATTTATGTCTATGAAAGAGAAAAATTGAATGGTAAAAGCAAAACATATAAGAAAGTGAGAACGTGAATTATGTCTGTAAGAGATTGGGGGAGATTGTGTGAGCAATATAAAATTATTTTCTGTGCTAAGTTCAACTTATGTTGATAGAAATAACGGAGGCAGTAACACAATGGAGTGAATTCTTCAATGTAACTAACTAGTTTAGGCTATCGCGCTATGAGTTCAAATTACTCAGAGATCGATTTTATTCTTCCTAAATAAATATAATAAGCACCTGTAATATATTGAAAGTGATTCCATAGATCAATAAATACAACTCTCTACAACACTCGGTCTTCTGTATTTATTAAGATATAGTACACATTTCTGAAAATCGCAGGTATTCTAGTTTACTACCGGAAAACCAAACAACGGATCGACTCTAGAACCCTGTAACCAGTCAAAGAGTTGACTTTTCTAAACCTATAATCAACAATGAGTTGTATTCAAGACTACAGCTCTAGCCGTCTCGCCTAAGTAAATAAATAAGAAGCTATTTTTCACGACAACAACGGCAACACCGTATACAAGAATTACAGTAGCGTGTAGTTTTTAGTCCAACCTCCCTAAATATTTGGCTTTCAGAGAAGATATTAAGTGTAAAACTTTACTGTGAAACTTCGACCCAATAAGATATGGCAGCTACCACTATCAATCAAATTTAACAATGGGCCGTCAATGTAAAATATAAGCAAAAGCTCACGGGATCTCAGGTATGTCATGATGGTAACTTTTTGCTGGTAGTCATGTGTGTGCGTGTGCGTGCGTGTGTTTGTGTATGTGTGTTATTTCTTTATTACCTACAAGGGGCTACACACAGAGGGGGAACAAACAAGGACAGACAAGGACAGACAAACGGATTAAGTCAATTATATCGACCCCAATGCGTAACTGGTACTTATTTAATCGACCCCGAAAGGATGAAAGGCAAAGTCGACCTCGGTGGAATTTGAACTCAGAACGTAGCGGCAGACGAAATACCACTAAGCATTTCGCCCGGCGTGCTAACGTTTCTGCCAACTCGCCGCCTTATGTGTGTGAGTGTGTATGTGTGTGTGAACAAAGGAAGGAAAAGGGAAAGGAGAAAGAGTAAGGCAGAAGGGTATCAATAGAGAAATAAAGTAGCATGGAATAGAATGGACTGCGATTGTATGGGACGAGTAAATGGTGAGGAATGACACTTAAAAAATCACTTGTCGAGAAATGAATTTGGTAAAAATATAAATAAAGATTAATTAAATAGGAGTGGATTAAAATATATAAATAGATGAGAAAACATTAATTAAAGGACCGTTAATCGAAAAGACAGCCCATTTGAAATTTGGCCTGTAAGTTATAGAATTATTATTCTTGCCATCGAGCTTAGTATCCTAATCTATTCAAGTTTACAGAGATATTTTTGTCTCCTTTTCCAAAAAAGGCTACTTTCGAGTAGCATACTAACAGTTGTGCAATATTCCAAACCAAGGTATGCTGTTATCGGAGCGTAACAACATCACAGAGACGTAAGTTCCTCTCTCTTAGGCCTACCAATGTTGAGTGTAGTTTACAAGCATTTCAGTTAGTAGAGTCGTCAATGATTGGTTTTGTCGATGAAATAAATGAAGCTATCAACATTCCAGCATTTAGTCGGTTACATTCTACTTACAACTGTACCTATTACAAACTTAGTGCCATTTTTTGTAGAGCCGTCAGCGCTTGTTTAAGGTCGGCGGAATGACAGAATTCAATATTATAATATTCTGTTGGTCACTTCCCAACTGCTAACGGCCATAAAGTTTAAAATCAGTATATCCATTCAAGCTGTTAGTTTCTCTATAATATCCTCGTCTTTTTCTGGATTTGTATTCTAAAGATATTTCTCAAAATTTGGCTGTTCTATTGGTAGTAAGTAACTCAACAGGTTTTTACGAAATTCTATACTTTGACAGGTTCACTGTATTGGGGTATTTACAAAGCTTATCTGTTACCACCTTCTGACGAATTGCCCTAAAATTTCTCTTCACGACAATTGATTTAATTTAGTGTGTACTAGACCTTATTCAGCTTCCTAATTCAGCTCCTTCGTCAAACTCCTTACCTTGCTAAATGGCATGGGTCACTTAACTATCTGCCTGGACTATATATCAAACTTTCTACAAGAATTTATGATCGGATAAACGCGCCGAGTTGACCCAATTATAACATGTAATATGAATATATTTATAATGTTACGTAGTGTATAAGGTACTTAGGGTGAGCATATATTCTTTATACTAAAGGAAAAGCTGTCGATAAGTATAAAGACTGTAAGACTAGTGATTTGTTGAGGAGTTAAAAAAAACTGTCAAAATGCAGGCAAAAATAAAAACGATAACTTTAAATGAAAATGGAATCGATATTAAAATAGAATATATGGATTTTTTTTCTAAACTCCTCTAAATTAACTGATTGTAACTGATTATAACTTTTAAACGGCCTCCGGTGATTTTTTCTTAACATATCGTTCTGATCCATCTTCAACGTGAAATACCTTCTAATTATTACGTAGGCACCACTGACAAAAGGCCTGACAGCATTTCTTTCGGCAGTTTACGCTCCAACTTTGCCTTTCGAGTTCGATAAAATAAGTACCAGCTGAACACGGGGGTCAATGTCACTGATTATCTCTCTTCCTTAAAGATTCTGACCTTGTGCCAAAATGTGAAACAAAAACATTATTGCTTTACTCTCAGCACAGTTTTGATTAGTTAAGACAGTGCCCTTATATCATCTACTGTTTATTTTGTTTTACTTTTTTTTCTTTTTGTTAATCCAAGAATTTCTCTATGGAATCAATTATAGAGAAAATATTTCCGCATTAGAATGAGATTCTTATTGTATCTTTAATGAGTGTCTTATCTGTTAATGATAAAATATTTAAGTGTTGTGTTGAATTTGTATACATTCTCGGCCTTATAAATAATGTAATTGTTTATGTTGAAGTTGTATTTCTTTCTAGTCTTATTGTTATTTATTTTAAGATTGATTCTTCAGTGTTTCGGGGTGAGAAAAAATCATTGAGCTTTTAGTCCATGTCAATCCCGATTGAGCAGTCCTAGGACCAAAACCATTCTGCTTTTGTTTCTCCGTCATCTAAGATTATATTATCCAGTGTGTGTCTACTGTTTTCAATCCTGTTAGAATAAATTTCTAATCCTCAGATTCGCTGCATACAATTGCATCCCGAAGCTTAGAAATTATTTTCAAACTTCAACTCTGATCATTTGCTGGCTCTTTACAAAGAGCAAGTAAAGCTCACAATGAAATATTCCAATTACATCTGAGTAATGCAACAACCATCCTTGCAATCATCCTATATCTGTCTAAAAGAAAGCCATTGTCTAACAGGCAATGACTCACCAAAGCCTCTCACAAAGCCATGCTTCGGAAGCACCACTTTGTTCAATTCTTCCTATGATATCATATCTTACATATGATATCGTTCTTATGAACGATATCATATGTAAAAAAAAATATAAGTGCAGGCGAAGCAAGATTTCCTAAAATATTGCTCCGTCTGAAACGGTTTTTTTTTCCTCTAGACGGTGACTTACAGACGTTCAAGCTGAACATAATTCATATTGATCTCACGAATCTCAAGAAACCAGCAACGGCCATGGGCACTTTTTCCAGATGACTGAGCTATACATAAATCTAATATACGAAATCAGTTTAGTCATTACAGCAAATTCCTTGCCTGGGGATTACTAATTTTCTATCTAGAACTTGTAATTCTGAAACTCCTTCCATATTTAAAATTTTCCTTTAAGAGTTTCTTAATATATAATTAGCATATTTTTAACACTTAATATCCATATTATAAGTGAAAGCTTCGCATATTCCTTGCGGTTGATTCTCAGACATAGCACTGTCTTCTTATGGTGTTTCAGAGTAACAATTAATGTGTGTGTGCGTGTGTGTGTGTGTGTGTGTGTGTGTGTGTGTGTGTGTGTGTGTGTGTGTGTGTGTGTGTGTGTGTGTGTGTGTGTAAGCATTTATATCCCAGTGAATTTAATCTAACGTTGATTACATACATCCTTGGAGATATTGGCTTTCGGCGTTTGATTAGGAGGAATTTTTTTATCAATATATATTCTAAATGGTCTTTCTTCAGAACAATTTATACAATATTGTAAAATTATCCTTCAGCATTGAATTCGAGAAATTTGTCATGAGGGAGGCATTGGGTTCTCTCTATATTTAGTATGTTGATAGCAAGTAGTGACTACTATAGATGTCAAAAACTGTCTCCAATTTTTAGTTACTTGGATTCCTTTTCTTTATAATTCTCAAAGACAACTTTGGTGATTACACATTTAACATGATTTTTTCTATCTTGTTAGTCTGATGTATTTTCTAATTTACTAAATTTGAATTCCATACACACCCACGCCTACTTACGCATATATATAAATATATATACGTACAAATATATATCTTTTTATACTTTACTTGTTACAGTCATTGCGCTGTGGCCATGCTGGGCACCACCTTGAAGAGTTTAGTCGAACGACTCGGCTTTAGTACTCATTTCTTATACTTAGACTTATTCTATCTGTGTCTTAGGTCGAACCACTAAGTGAAGGGAACATAAACAAACTAACATTGTCCACATCATCATGTGGGCATTGAGGTCCTCAATGCCCACATGATGATGTGGACAATTGTTCTTGGACCCCAGAAGCGCACAGCCAACAACTTCCAAGCCTGGAACAATGATATCCCGACGCTGTATGGGCTCCGTAAGGACCACAAGGTAACTACCAATCCTGTATTGGGACCACCAACAAGGAGCGAATGTCGCTAGCAACTACAGGATTTCCTACTTCCTCTCAATGATCATACGCCCCATAATCCGGATGTCACCTGATGTCTGTGACAGCACGGAAGATCTCCTCAGCAGGATCAACGACTGTAACAACACTTGCAACCTGACAGGGTGTATAGTGGGTAGCATGGATGTGGTATCACTATACCCATCTATTGACGTGGATTTTTCAGTGGAAAAGTGCGTGAAGATGATCAACGAGAGCGAAGTAGAGTTCCACAAGGTCAACACAGAAGAACTGGGCCTCCTACTTAGATTGACATATGACGATGTATATCTAGATAGATACGACCTTAGAGATTTCTGCCCTAGTAGACGTTTAAGAGGTAGACCACCCACAATTACCTCTATGGCTAGGAAGACCCCTATAGAGAGATGGAGTGGATGGACCAGAGCCATACGGACCCCCACTAATATCCATCAGGCAAAGAAAATGATCGCACATGCACTAGGAGCTAGTATAAAGGTTACCCTAAAAGGCCACACATTTATATTTAACAACAAATTATACGCCCAGGACGAGGGGACAGTCATCGGTGTTAGTATCGCCGGTGATGTGGCCAATCTCTTCATGGTATGGTGGGACAGAAGGCTTAAGGAACGCCTGACACAGAACTCCATACTCGTGAATATGTACTCTCGATATGTCGATGATATCAACTTAGTGGTAAAGACACCCCCAAAAGAGAGTACTCTTGAAATAGAAATAGAAACTAAGACTATGGAGAGCATCCAGCAAATAGCTAACTCCATCCACCAGAGTATTAAAGTTACGATAGACTACCCTACTAAACACCCTAACCATAGATTACCTGTATTAGATACTGAACTCTGGCTATAAACTAAGAATAATAAAACCCGAATCCTCCATTCACACTATACAAAACCTATGGCCTCCAAATACCTGATCCACCGGAACTCGGCT
>NC_068982.1:178309229-178312713 GCF_001194135.2 Octopus bimaculoides | reverse complement strand
CCCATCCCGCTCAAAAGGTCCCTGAATAAGGTTTGTTTAAGGATGTTGAGCAAAACATCCATGTTTCCAAAAGTTAATTATTCAAACCCCAAAGAATTCCTCTCAACACATGGCTATGATGCTCCCCCACTACTACTGCTCATGATCAGAGATGCACATATCGTCAGCCACCAAGGGACATGCTCAACTGGTTAAGGTCAACCAACTGACAAGCAAATCTGTGGTATTGAGCAGAATATTTGCTGTAGCCCATCTTTTAGACCAAGACAAAACAATGTACATGATAACACTTCCAATCAATTAAGGTCAGAAGTCATGAGCACCACTACCTGGTACTGCATCCGGGCATTTATTATGATTATTATGATTATTATTATTATTATTATTATTATTATTATTATTATTATTATTATGTTTTCATTAACATTGTGGTTTGTAATATTTTCTACATCGGCCACTACTTATATTTGTGATTTATTACTGTCCAGTGTATTATCAAAGCCGCTTGTACCACTTCTAAGAGTTTTACTGTTGTTGTTGTTGTTGTTGTTGTTGTTGTTGTTGTTGTTGTTGTTGTTGTTGTTGTTGTTGTTGTTGTTGTTGTTGTTGTTGTTGTTGTTGTTGTTGTTGTTGTTGTTGTTGTTGTTGTTGTTATATACCTCCAAATCTAGTGAGCTGGCAGAATCGTTAGCATGCCGGGCGAAAAGCTTACCGGTGTTTCGTCTGCCGCTACGTTCTGACTTCAAATTCCACCGAGGTCGACTTTGCCTTTCATCCTTTCGGGATCGATTCAGTAAGTACCAGTTACGCCCTCTCCCAAGCTGCCCTTGTAGCAAAAATGTGAAACCGTTATTATATACCTCCAGTTACGCATAGTACAGACTGTATCACAACAAAATGAAGCCCACCCATGTTGTTTTCATTGATTATCACATCTACTTACTCTCACAAGTTTGATGTTAAGATAAATATATATTCGTATACAGAAATAATTAACTTCAGTTGAGATCTACTTTTCTTATGTTCAATAATGCATTACTGAAAACAGATACACGAAGCATAAGTACTTCCTCCTTTGAATATTTAATATCTCCATTATCATTACATTTCAGGTGAAACATAAAAGCACACGAGTTACTATCATCCTGTTAATGGGACACTATTTCACATATTAAGCTGTCTTTTCTTTTTTATTATCTTTATCCACTATATACACTAAGATAAAATTCCTAATTCTCTTATAGTCAACAATTTCATAAATATCAGTATAATTTTGTTGTTTGTTACTTTTTTATATGTTGTACATCGACTACAAATACGTGTTTTATGTCAACTTCTCTCGCCGACGTGTTCAATGATTCTTATATTTTTTTCTAATAATGATTATTACAGCAATTTTTAAACAGAACCTTAAACTTAAAATTGCTTCATAATTGGTTACTTTTAAAATGAGTATGAACCATTCATGTTTTTTTGTCTATTTTGCGACCTATAATTTGGTCTGCGTATGGTGAATATAGCGTTCCTATTGAATAACATAAAATATGTTATTGCAACCAAGTTTAGTTTTATTTCAACCTCTGGAATAAAAATGTCTTTGTTAATAGAAAATAATAGATGGATGGGAATTGTAAACGAGAAACGCGAGGGAAATTGCAGCTTAAACAAAAACAAGTATTGCACCTAATATGTTCAATGTTGTTTTCTTTCAACAAAGACATATTTATTCTAGACATTGAAATAAAAACTGAGCACGCTTGTAATAACAGTTTTAGTATCATATTTTACATTATTAACTAAAACTACATTCACCATACGTAGATTTAAATTAAGAGAGGTAAAGTATTTGGAACTGAGATGGTTGTTGTAAGTCAAGTTATCTACAGGATGATTACATAGTGACTACCCTAACCTGTTTACACGAGGAACTGTTTCAAAGAAAAGACTGTAAGAGCCATAACTTCACTTTGTCCAACTGACGTTTTATCTCCTGCACGGCGTTTCCGAAAGTTATTGTAATAGTTAGAACATCGGTATAAATAATTTTCGGCTATTTAGATTCCGGGTTCAAATCTCGCTGATTTCAAATTTGGTTTCCATTCTTTCGGGATCGATAAAAAGAATCAGTCTAAGCGCGAAGATCGATGCTATCGGCTAACACCTCCCCTATAAATTCCTCCCCTTGAACCAAAATCAGAAACTATTTGAGGTGGCAAACTGCCAGAAAGTCGGAAAAAAATGTTTTGTGGTATTTTTTCTGGCTCTATGCCAGTTCAAATCCTTTTTCATCCTTCCAAGGTCGACAAAAGAAAATGTCAGTCAAGTACGGAGCTTGATGGTATAGAGAGATGCTCTCCCCTCAAAATTACAGACTTAAATTAGAAACCATAGAAACATTATTTTTCCATGATAAAAACAAATATTATCAATATACTACCTTTAAACAAGGCGGCGAGCTGGCAGAATCGTTATCACGCCGGGCAAAATGCTTAGCGGCATTTCATCCACCTTTCCGCCTTTACGTTCTGAGTTCAAACTCTGCCGAGGTCGACGTGGCTGTTTATGCTTTCGGAGGTCGATAAAATAAGTACCGGTTGAGCTCTGGAGTCGATGTAATCGACTTACATCCAAACTCGCTGGCCCGTGCGAAAATCTGAAACCAATATACTACCATTTATTGAACAGATCTCTCCCTATCGATTTTTATCAGTACATTGCTGATTATAACTGGCAGAATCGATAGAGCGTCAAGCAAAGTATCATGTGGCATTTTGTTACGTCTCTTTATGTTCTGGAATAAGATTCTGCTAAGGTCGAATTTCTCCTTCATCCTATTAGAATACAATAAGTGCTAGTCAAATACTGATGTCGATATAATTGACGAAACTCTCCTCCAAAATTATGTAATATTACGTCTCTTAAAAAAACCATATTATTCATCGATATTCATCTCATTTGTTTTTATATTTTTATTGTTCTTGTTGTTAATGCTGTGACTTATGCAATACGGTTGACTATTTTCTTTTAAACAAATATTTTAGAGATTAATTTTAACTCTAGTGAAGACAGCTCCACATAGAATTTTCATGGAGTCATTATTAATGACACTCAGAAGCAATTTCCTGTTCATACTCAATAACCAATATTACAGTATGAGAATGTGATATCAGATGAGATACCTTTTCACTAAAATTTCAACGTATAATATACCATGTGTGTGTGTGAGAGAGAGAGAGAGAGACAGAGAGAGAGAGAGAGAGAGAGAGAGAGAGAGAGAGAGAGAGGGGTGCGTGTGCGTGTGTGTGTGTGCGTACGTGTATGGGTCAGTGCGTGAGAGCGCACGTGCGTTGACAGATAGATACATACATACATTTTCTCTGGCAAATGTACTCAGTATTTTGTGTTTTTCCCCTATGGGAATATTATGCATGTATATATGTATAAATGTGTGTGTGTGTGAGTGTCTGTATGGTATATATGCATA
>NC_068982.1:178305967-178308122 GCF_001194135.2 Octopus bimaculoides | reverse complement strand
CATACATACATACATACATACATACATACATACATACATACATACATACATACATACATACATACATAGAGTCATCAGCCAGTTTAATAAATAAAATAATTGTCACACCAACACACCCTTTATAAAGCAATGAGCACTTTCTCGAGTTATGGTCAACTTGACCAACAGCGCAGATAAACCCTCTTCTATTTTCTCTTCTTCTTCTTTTACTCCTGCTTCTTCTATTCCTCATTCTTCTTTATTTTTTTTATCTATGTATGTACATATACTAAACCAATTGTTGAGCTTCTTTACCAAACCTTGAACGGTCTTATCCTATCACATACATAACCAACCTACCTAAAAATACAAGCAGAGTACATTTTGCAACTCCATGCGACAAGCTACTAGCGAAACTTCGAAGTGACTGTCAATAAAATTATCAATATTTGATTCTACACTTGTATTGGGCCTTTTCTGTATGTAATGATCACAGGTCTTATACTTATAAAAATATATTTAACGGTCCCTTCTACTTTCTCTGTATATATGTATGTGTGTGCATGCATGCCTCTACTTTGAATGCAAGGCCACTTTTGTTGTAATACGTCGCATAAAACAATTAAATTACCAAAATATTACACAATTGTTGACGCAACACACTATTTCATACATACACATTTATACATACATATATATATATATATATATATATATATATATATATATATATATATATGCATACATACAAACATACATACATACGTGTATATATATATATATATATATATATATATATATATATACACATACGTATGTATGTTTGTATGTATGTATGCATGCATTTATGTATGCAATAACGAAAGGCAGATCTTTCACATTAATCCTTTCAGGAGTATCAACTTGTTGCTCAAAGTATCTGCTGTAGTAATTACAGTTGAAAGTACTGAAGTTTATGCTCTACAATGTGTGTGTTCTGCTATTAAGTCTACAACCCTCACTCCACACTAGAATTATTCGTATGCATTTCTGTTTGGTAATATATTTCCTTTATCTTCCACATGTTTACATAAAGCAATAAGTGTGAGGTTTGGGGCAATGTTTTGAATGTTTTGTCATTTATCACCACAAAATCTTACTGCCATTGAATACATGGAACAAAACTTCTGTCGGAGAATTTTCCCACCAATATTGCTATTACTATTTATTTTTTTCTTTCATTTATGGATATTTCAAACATACAGATATCGTGTCCAAAATTATTGCAACGGCCTCGTCATAGCAACCAGCGCAGATTGCATTTGCTTATCACTCAGATCAGGCAAAAAAATCAATAAATGGCTTCAGATGCCCAGCAAAGGTAGACAGGTCTCTTTTCACTTCAAAATCCTTTAAGTGTGTCGAGCAAATAACATAAATAAGTATATGTGTTGCAGAATGGATTGACGTCAACATTTTTGCCAAATGGAAGTGGTTTTCTTGATGTTTTGTGAAGTTTTTCCCATGTTCTCATTTCTTTTGTTTAGCACACTTAAAGTTCTATGTTCTGTACATTTATATTGCGTTGACAGGTTATACACGCACACGTACCAATACATGTGTGTGTATGTATGTATGTATATATATATATATATATGTATATATATATATATATATATATATATATATATATATATATATATATATATATATATATATATACACACACACAAACATATAAATAGACAAATAGATAGCTACACACATACGCGTACACATGCACACACATTGATATAGCTATAGATTTGCAATGAAAACCGGTTGTGATAAATAAGTATAATGTTAGGATTTGGTTATTGTTATCAAAATTAGAGGCTCCCAAGCTATTTGGTTTATGTTATCAACCGTTTTTATTACTGTCGAATTGGCTTCGTGTCAAAGCGGCATTTACAGTATATATATTCTTTTATCGTTTATGCATTTCAGTCCAAAGGTTCTGGCCATGCTGGGGTACTGCCAATATTATCTCCTTTTCAATGGCCATTCCAAAACGGGACTAGCAAGTTGCTAAAGCGAACTCTGTACTTCTCGAATTCCAGCTGAGCGTTCTATGCCATTGAGCTAACACATATGTGTGTGTTTGTGTGTGTGTGTTAATATGTCTATATATACATACATATATATATATATATATATA
>NC_068982.1:178296661-178305779 GCF_001194135.2 Octopus bimaculoides | reverse complement strand
ATATATATGTATGTATATATATTATAATATATATATATATATATATATATATATATAGCCAGAAGGAAAAATAAATCGTAAGGTTGGGTTATTAAAAAAATTGGGTTTGTGGTCTTTTAAAATAAAACGAGGTTGTTTGGGATCAAGAGATTCAGTCTTCATCTGCAAGTCATATTTATCCATATAGAAATAACTTCCTAGCGTTCCTCTTACATCATATACGCGGTCATCACATTCGGTTAAAATGGCTTATTGATGTGTTTTGTTCCTGTTTTTCCCTGATGAGATGATTGCATTGTTTTACATCATTTTTATTCTCTCCAGAATGTATATATAGATGCATATCTGGGTACAGGACGTCA
This sequence comes from Octopus bimaculoides, assembly GCF_001194135.2. NCBI lineage: Eukaryota > Metazoa > Mollusca > Cephalopoda > Octopoda > Octopodidae > Octopus > Octopus bimaculoides. Next base: position 178,305,417 of record NC_068982.1, on the reverse strand, counting down.
CAAAAAATGTGGACAAAATGAAAAACAGAACATAAACAGAGCACAGAAAACAAACAGGTCACATAGAGAATATTTCCTTCATCAGCTGCCCCTATTCTAAACTAAGCGTTTCGAAGAATTAGGGCAGGACGCATGGTTAGAATAGTTCTTCCCGCGGAAACAAATTAAATTAAATTTGTAATGCGGAACAATAGTGGCGAACAGAAAACACGACAGGAAGACGAAACAGTGAAAATAAACAAGAAGGGCTGTAGGCCAGACGTGAAAAAATATCTGTATACTGAACGCTGTGATGTGAAGAACTGGAGAGAGAAGAAAGTTCGTGCTAGCTTGGTAGTGGCCAAGAGAAGAAAGAGGGCAGTAGCCGGTCACAGGTGACCAGCGAGGGGTAAGGAGAGAGAGAGTGGTAGAGAGAGAGAAAAAGGGGAGGAAGTTGAACATAGGTGAGCAACGAGAGACAGAGAGGAAGAGAGAGAGAGAAATAGTAGTGAAGGGGAGAGGCGAAGAACAACAGAAGGAAGAAAGAGAGGTGGAAAAAGATACAAAGATAGATAGATTCGCGTCAGAAAATAAAATTAAAACTTACTTGCAAGCAGGTTCGTGCGTTCCATCATATAATAATACAAATAATATGTGAGTATATGCATATATACGTACATGTATGTACAAACCGACAGAGAAAGAGAGAGAGAAAGTCTACAATAAGTTGATTATTTCTAAGTCTACATCTTGCCAAAATCGTACTTATTTCGATAAATTTGTAAACTATGCATCTTTTTTTAACTCGTGTGTAGTTGTAGATAGTACTCGGGAGAAAGGTAGTAAACAAACAATAGTACATAATTTCTACACAGAACAATAGACCATAATTTCTGCACGGAACTTTAAATAGCTTAACAGTCTGTGCTTCAAATTAGTCCATAATTTTCTATATTTGCTTAGCGTTTGTGTTTTGCTATAAATGAATTCCTGAGTTGAGGTGGGACTTTTTTACGTGTGCCACTACTTGTTGTTCGATATATAAAAGCAGTCACGAGACATATACATGCATACAAAAGATATTATTGAAAGGATACTTATCTATATGTGTATGTATAAATATAATACATGTGTGTGTATATATATATATATATATATATATATATATATATATATATATATAATACATAGATATATATATATATATATAATACATAGATATAATGTATGTGTTTATATACACATGCATAATACATACATATATAATGCATACATAGATGTGTAATATCTTTGTACGTATATATGCATACATAAACTCATCATATACACCTATACACAGGTATATAGATACATATACGTTTGTATGCTTGTATGTATATGTGTGTGTGTGTGTATAAATGAAGAGAGAGTATGAGTGCGAGATAGAGAGATAAGAGAGCGAATAGAGAAGCAAAACTGAATATAACAAATGGAATTCTGAATTATAGTTTATAACTATGCATTAGTTGTAACTGACAGCTACATTAGACTCCTCTAGATGTAACATAGTTATTGAGTTAGTTTTATTTTAGAACAGGAATGAAAATATATAATGAATTGTTTTACGCTGTGTAAATGAAATCAAATGACAATGCAGCTCGAATATTTTATCATGTTCACAGTTAATCTCTAAATTGTCCTTCACATAAGAATCTGACGTTAGGTAGTTATTCCTTAATTACCATTATCCCCAGGTCCGTTCCGACCCGTAACGGTAGTACCTGTCAGGGTCCCACCCGTGTGTTAAATAGATTGTCTTGGGTCTGATATTAAACTGCATCAGGTGGTGAGACTACAGTTCGGGATTCCGAAAAGATGAAAGGCAAAGTCGACCTCGCCTAAATTTGAACTCCGAACGTAAAGACGGACGAAAAGCTGCTAAGAATTTTGCCCGGCATGCTAACGATTCTGCCAGCAAACCGCCTTATAAAAATGCAAACACTAACTTCAAAACGTAGTCTTTATATACACATATATAACCTCCTCGCAGGCTAGTCGTATGAGTCACAATGGACTTAAGTAGCTAGTAAGCTTTAGAAAAGAATCAAGTCACTCCAAATAATGTTAAAAGTTTTAGGGCGTGTTACAAGTCAAACTAAAAATATATAACTATAAAAATTTAATGTTACAAATATACGAGAAAATATATAATGGTACAAAATGCAGAATACACAAGTGTATGATTTACAGAAAATAAATATGTGCGTCTTGGTGTCTGTATATCTACGTGTGTGTGTGTGTGTGTGTGTGTGTGTGTGTGTGTGTGTGTGTGTGTGTGTGTGTGTGTGTGCGTGCGTACATGCGTGCGTGCATGTGTGTGTGTGCATGCGTGCATGCATGTGTGTGTGCGTGCGCGCGTGCATGCGTGTATGTGCGCGCGTACGTACAAGGAACACGATTGTCAATCTTCGAAAAGTTTGATCACATCTTAATGTAATGTAATTTGCGTACTTGAAGTATGTATTGGCAAAAAAACATCCCATCTTGCATTATATTTTTCACTATGAACGCTGATGAGGTAAACGACTGTATTTGGCTGATTGCCTTGCATAATAATAACAATCGCTTCACCGAGACACGCGTTACGTTTTAGAAAGCTTTAAGTATCAATACATGAATACATACATGCATATATACATTGAACCCTAATGTGGTTAAATGATTACCAGCAGACTGCTTCCTTTTACGGATAGATCAGACTTTTTTATTCAGTTGATACAAACAACTTAACGTAATAGAAATATATGAAAATATGATACAAATATTACACACATACACACATATGCACGCACAAACACGCACACGCGCGCACACACAACAAACACACGTACACACACATACACACAGATAGATAGATAGATAGATAGATAGATAGATAGATAGATAGATAGATAGATAGATAGATTAATCCCTTATGAAAAGGTTAAAACGTCGATTTAATTCCGGGTATTCAACTTTGCTTAAGTTAGACTGATATTTGCAGTAATACTGGTTTCAAATTTTGGCACAAGGCTAGCAATTTCGGGGAAGAGGTTAAGTCGACTACATCGATCCCAGTGCTTTACTGATATTTGTTTCATCGACCCCGAAATGCAAAGTCGACTCCAGCAGAATTTGAGCTCAAAACAACATAGAGACAGACGAAATGTCGCTAAACATTTTGCCCGGCGTGCTAATGATTCTGCCAGCTCACCGCTTTGTTTGCAGTAATAATATTCAATTGCTTGTAGCAGCTTGCGTCTTGCTGCATCATTCTATGAACAACCTATCTTTATAACGATCATAGAACTAATGATTGTTCCACCCTATTGGTTGATGACAGCGCATCGCCCGCCACTACCAAAACAGGAAGTTGCCACCCAAAGTGAGATGCCTTTCTCAGTTCCTTCTATTGTGAACGATGTAGCTGTGCTGTCAGCAATAGCAGTTGTGTGATTCAGTTAGATACTATTAACGAATAGGAAGAGCAGTTTTCAGTTTTACAGTTTATATTTGTTTTATCTAGGAGCATCTCCTTGGAAAGGGCAAGAGAGAGTTAGTTAACATAATCCTATATTTTTAAAACGCTTCTCTACATTAATGTACGGCTAGACCCACTGCGTAAATACAGTTAGTTATCAAGATTGATACCAACTACTATAATAATGTGTATATGTATGAATGAATGTCTGTGTGCGAGCATGTGTGTATATGTGTGTAGAATTTAATACTAACCTATATTACAGTCAGTGAAATATCTCAATGATATATCTAGATTATAGACAAGTATTAATAGTTATCGCCAAGCTAACATGGCAGTCCAGGATAATAGGACCGCAGCATTTGTCCTATTTTCCTGGACTGCCGTGTTAGCTTGGCGATAACTATTAATACCCAGTACCGCTGCCGTTGTCTCCTTTAGAGATACTTAGAAATATCAATATTTTTATTATAGACAAGGCTATCTAAAAAATCGAATGTTGGAGTCTGTTGAAGCATTGAAAATATGAAAACAATAAGAAAATTGTACGTGTGTTTATAAGTGAAGTTGACAAATAATTACGTCGTAATAGAAGTAAATGAAAATTTTCTCTCGAAGTATGCAAAACAATTTAAATTACCAATCTTTTGTTACTTCCCTTAAATTTTGAGTATTGAAAAATCAAGACTGAAATAACTGATTTTTTTATTTACCACGAAGAAAGGACTGACCGTCATAATAAAATAATTCACAAATTTTACAGAATGTCTTCTTTCATGAAATCAATGAAATATATTAAAATTTTTAGTTATTTACTGTAGTGAAAATATTTATTTACAAAACAAAACTAATAGTAAGAAGTGTTGCTAATGCAGGCACAAAGCCACAAATTTTGTGGAAAGAAGTTAGTCGATTAAAAGGACCCTTATATTTTATTGCTAATTTGCTTCATAGACCCTGAAGGAATGAAAAGTAATGTTTACCTCTTCAGGATTTCTCTTCATCCTTTTCTTCACACACTCACACACACACATGTATGTATGCACGTATGTATGTACGTGAATATGTGTGTATGTATGTATGTATGTATGTATGTATGTATGTAAATGCAAGCAGTCGATATGCTACACTCTAAAACGTTCACGGATGCGAACTCCAGATGCACCACCGATACAACTCTGCTATCGCCACCCATAAATGTCTTAATTAAGAAGAGCGTCAAACAAGGAGATACTATCTCTCCAAAGCTTTTTGCCGTATGTCTATAAATGGTCATCAGAAACTTGACAGGTGACGTGAACATCAATGGTGATCTAATTGATCTGATTCGCACATGACATCGTGCTTATCGACGAAACAACAGATGAACTGCAGCCCATACTAACAGAGCTGGACACACATAGCTGAAAAATAGGCCCTAAAACGAACTATATGATAACAAAATACATGCGGCCCGAAGACGTAGCACAAAGCTGAACAGAGGTGGGAAGCGATGAATTCAAGGTGGTACCTGTAATATATATTGGGAAAAATATCCCACCTTGCATTATATATCTTTCACTATGAACGCTGACTGATTGCTAATTTGGCTGATTGCCTTGCGCAATAATGACAATCGCTTTACAGAAACATATGTAAGTTTTAGAAAGCTTAAAGTACCAATACATGAATACATGCATACATTGAATCCTAATGTGGCTAAAGGATTACCATCAGGCTGCTTTCTTTTGCAGGGTATGTTGGCGGTGAAGTAAAGGCTGAAAAGCAAAATGCTGAAGAGATCAACACTGCTATTCATTCCTTCAGGGTCTATAAAGTAAATTACCAATGAAATATAAGGGTCCTTTTAATCGACTAATTCTTTCCACAAAATTTGTGGCCCTGTACCTATATTAGCAATACTTATTATTATTACATCCGCTTTCGTTTTCAGTCGTGTTTGTTTGTTTGTTTTGTTTTCTGTGGACAAGATATCTCAAGAACCTCTGGATGGATTCGGATGAAACTTTCAGGGATGTTTGGCGTCATGACTGGCACAATCTGATTAGATTTCGGGATCGATCCGGTACCGGACAAGGATTCTGGATTATTTGTTATATTTACTTTACATGAAGTATTACGATCTTACGTTGACTTTCAAGTCTTTCTCTGATTATCTCCCTTGAAAGCACGCTCATGGTTTCCACGTAAGTTATGGCAGCGTTGCTGTTTCCATAGTTTTATTTTCGTGTCTCTATTATTAATTTTACTCGCGTCTCTATCTTAGTAGAAACTGATGGATAAAGAAATCAAACATCATAATCAAACGGCAGCAAACCCGTTCAGAAATCAAATAACACTAACATATTCAGTAACAATGATAAATTAAATTTATCCTCAACATTTTTTAGTTTTACCAATTTTAAATATATCGCTCCTGTTTAAAACCTACTTGACAATTACATTTCTAGCTCTGCTTTGAAGGAAGCTTTACTTTTTAGACTCACGTTTTTGTGCACAACGATGTTAAACCTCTGTTAATAACACCGTATGTTAGTCCTTCCCGTTTTCTTTCACGCACGGATAAATTTTTCACTATAGACCTTAATAGTCGTAAAGATACTGTATCAGTGGATAGACTAAAATAGGCCTTCATAGAGAAAACTGTTCCTGTTCCCACTGCAGACGACACATACACAGCATTACAAATACAGCCTGCACAACCATGACTACCACTGGGACTGATCAGGTACCGGACAAGGATTCTGGATTATTTTTCCTGGTTTTCTTTTTTTTACTTCATTTTTTGAGGGCGGTCGTGTTCATTTTTAGTATTCTTGTTCGTGAGAGCAGTCGAGTTTATTTCAGGTATTCTCATTTTAAAGATAATCCCCAGCTAGTCGTTGAGAGGACGTTAGTGTTGCCTAGGCAGAGGTTTGTGCTCTCTGAGTGCTCTTGTTAGTTTTGTTTTGTAAATAAATATTTTCATAACAGTAAATAACAAAAGATTTTAATATATTTTATTGATTTCATGAAAGAAGACACTTTGCAAATTTTGTAAATTATTTTATTATGACGTTATTTCAGTCTTGATTTTTCAATACCCAAAATTTAAGGGAAGTAAAAAAAAGATTGGTATTTTTTTTTTTTTTTTTTTTTTTTTTTTTGCTTTTTTGTATATTTCGAGTGAAAACTTTCATATACTTCTATTATGACGAAATATTTTGTCGACTTCACTTATAACATACGTACAGTTTTCCTATTGTTTTCATATTTTCAATGCTTCGGCAGACACCAAGATCGCATTTATAGATAGCGTTGTCTATAATCTGTATATCATTGAAATATTTCACCGACTGTAAGATTTTAATTCTACGCGTGCGCGCGCACTCACACAAATACAAACACATGCACACACATACATGCGCACACAGACATACACTCATACGTACATACTTCCTTGTAGTAGCTGGTATCGATCTTGGTAACTGACTGCACTTTCGCAGTGGGTCTTGCTGTACGTTGATGTAGGGAAGTATTTCTTCTTCCTGTAATTTATTAAAACAAAAGCAGGGATTGGACAATTACATCATTTTCCACATAGTTTTCACTTCTTCTACCGGTCCACAAGCTTACATATTATATATCAGAAGATTTCCGGCTGATCGCGCAGCCATTTATGCACCGTTTCTTCGTTTGTAGCAAATCGATTACCCTGTAAAGGATGTTTCAGCGATCCAAAGCGGTGATAGTCGGAAGTGAGATCTGGACTGTATGCAGAATGTTCCAGCAATGTAAGACCCAATTTTTCAAAAGCTTCAATGGTGTGGGCGGTTGTATGTGGATGTGCATTGTTGTGAATCAGTAACACTTGACTTAAGAGACCTCGGCGTTTGATGCAAATTGGTGGTTTCAGTGTGTTGGCCAGCATTGTGTATGAGTCTCACGCAAGTGTACGAGTGGTTCAGACGTTTCCAAGATGGCCGAAAAAATGTCGATATTGACGAACATTCTGGAAGACCCGCAACCAGCAGAAATGAGAAAAACATCGCAGATATGCGTGCAGCTATGAGGGGTGATCATCGAATCACCATCCCTGAGGTGAGCTCTAGGAGCCATGCCTATTTGAAATACAATTGTCGTGTTTTAAATAGACATGACTCCTAAAACAATTACACATTAAAAATTAGTAAGAACACAACATCCATGTAATTCTAGAGTCCAGCTTTCTTTTTATTAATTTCTTATTTTTTTCTTATTGTGCTACTGATGAGCACTCTTTGACAACTCAGATTCTTAAAATGATTTATTGTCTTTCTGTACGAAACGATCGTCTAGCGAATTGAATAAATATTTTATCCCATATTAACATCTAATCTCCTCCATTTATGAAAAATATGATTGAATTTGTTGAACTTTGGTCTATAACTTAAATCATATACTTAATATATTTATATAACTTTTCATATCTACGCCATTTTACACCAGGAAGTTCAAAGTAAAGTATGAAGAGTTAACGTTAGAAAGCTTTCGGAAACTACTCCAATTAAAGAACGAATCCACATTCAGCCATTTTTTATAAAATATATACATATATCTACGTATATGTATACTAGCTTATATATATATATATATATATATATATATATATATATATATATATATATACCATATAAAATTAGTGTACATTTAAATTACAAAAGAGGCGACCCTTAATAGGCAGCCTTACATGCTAGAAGGAGCAGTCAAAACGTCCAAAAACCACATTTAAGAGCAATTTCGAAGGGAATGAAAAATAAAAACTTTTACCTGTTTTCTTTTTACAGCCATACCTAGGTTTCGAACTGTAATTAGCAAATAAAATAATTTGCTAGGTGAAGTTCTCCTCAGTGATTACGCCAAACCAATTAACATTTAATTTAGAGACAGAATAACACATGTTTCATCCTTATATATTATAATTCTTCAAATTCAGCGCGCAAGTGCGGTTTTCAATGGGCAACAGATGTAAAAATGCCGAATTAACTTCAAAAATTACTAAAATCATATTGACAAAATAAGATAGGGTAGCAAAATTTTAGAAATTTCTCTACCAGTGCCCTAGCATGTATAAAAAGTCAATAGACAACATATTTTCCATATAAAATTAGTGTACTGCTCCTTCTAGCATGTAAGGCTGCCTATTAATGGTCGCTTCTTTTGTATTTAAATATACACTAATTTTATATGGAAAAATATGTTGTCTATTGACTCTTTATACATGCTAGGCCACTGGTAGTGAAATTTTTAAAATTTTGCT
>NC_068982.1:178284066-178296043 GCF_001194135.2 Octopus bimaculoides | reverse complement strand
GTGTGTGTGTGTGTGTGTGTATTGGATTATAACATTTTAACAAAACCTCACTATTTAGAGAGAGTTTACAGTCAGCTGAAATAAACTGTAGTATTTGACTCCTTTAATTTTATAGAACTTTAACTTCATTACGAAGCAATAGAAGATAGGCTGTTTTTATTTGTTGGTTGGTCTAAGGTGACTATTCTTTATTTTAGAAATAATATCCAGTTAATAATTGTTTCACTCTCAGACAGTATACTTGACCCCCATTGGATAAATATGACAGAAAATCTTATGTAGCCTTTAGATTCAACCAGCAAATATCTCGCTCTGGTAACATTTAATCGTAATCAAAAGATACAATCTTAGGAAATTCATTACATATTACCATACGTGCTTCTTTATTTTATTGATAACTGTACAATATAATATCTGTAATTACTACAGTCGGAGTTGTTGCGGTTCAGGTAATGTATTGCTTGATTCAATTCCGATTCCCAACCAAAACCTCGGCAAAATATGAATTTAACACTTTCTTGATTCTTTTATCTTTAATATCTATGAGGTTTTCATTGCTTGTTAAAATTTACTGATATAAAAGTCAAACAGTGGTTAAGGTGCTGGACTCATGATCGTAATATTGTGGTTTCGATTCCTGGGCCGAGCTACGCGTTGTGTTCTTGAGCAAAATACTTCATTTCACGTTTCTCCAGTCCAATCAGCTGGCAAAAATGAGTCATCTTGCAACAAAGCGACATCCTGTCCACGTGAGAAATTTATAAGCCATGAAACCGAGAAACTGGCTTTTATGAATCAGCATGACTCGAGAAGGTAACTTGGCGTTTTTTCTTTACAGAGAATGAAGTGTAAGATTGTTTGTTTGATATGCATAGCGGATATATTTTTCTAGTTTGTTATGTTCTTATTGGAGAATTTTCAATGCTTCTTTTAATGAAAACAGTAAACGTTTGGTACGAGGCTTCTAAAGAGGTGCTTATGTTCAGAATGGTCTGAAGAGTGATGTCATTATAGTTGAAATGTGTATCGTAAGAGCTAACAGTCAATTAAGAAAAGGAAATGTTCGGTGAATATTATCGAGATCAGCGGTCACTTGAGCTGATAGACTATGAGATGGGGGACGCAATCTGAAGCGGTTTGGCAGAAAACTTTTAATCTAAGAGATAAGCGACATATTGTAATTATCATTCAGATTCTTGAACTTGAAATTGTTGAAGGTTTTTCTAAGAACTATGAAAAAGGAAAAACGCTGCTTAAGCTGAAGTTCGAAAGTAAGAGAGGAGGGTGATAAAGGAGAGCAACTCACTGGTAGAGCTGGTTCTCGGAAATCGTACAGGTGGTCACTGAGAAGGGAAGAGGGTCTCAATTCTTTACAGAATACCTTAGAAGTGAGAACATTAGTGTGGTAATTTGTGCGGTTATATATGTTAACCTTCTTATGACTGAGACACTCGATTATACATCTCCATGTACTGTCGAATATAAAGAGTTTGGTTAAAATAAAACCTATATCAATAGATCAATGAATGATGATAATGAAAGTAAAACCTTCATCACCAATTTACTTGTTGGCTTGAAATTATCGGAATAGTTCAGAGGAAAGTGTGGCAGGTGAACTGAAGCAATACGTTTTTGGACGAGCTTTGTTGTGTGTGTTTGCAATGTAAACGTTGAAGTAAGACCGAGAGAATACAGCGGATTTATTAGAGTGGGGAAATCATCTTGAGTATAATGATGGGCAGAAACGTTAGGTAAAACTCTCTTATCAGTGGTCCAGAAAGCTCGGTGGTAATTCTGCAGGTAAGATTTTCAAACAACATTATCTGCTTTATGGTAACTAAATTTAAGGCAGCATTGATTTTTCGTTTTCTTTTCGGAGTGAGGGGTCTTTTTTTTTTTGCATTTTTTAGATTCGGTCATAACTGTAAAAGGGTAAATTTTTGATGGGAATGAAGGAAAAAATACAGGTTTGTGGAATGCCATAAAATACGATTCTGGTAGAAGCTAAGTTATCTTTTAAGTTTTCTGTCTTCGTAGTAATCTCTGTAATTAACTCTGTTCACAGCAAAAGTATCAGTACAGAGAAGACATCTTTGTAACTATTCATAGTAAAATATGCTTATAATTAGCTTTGTCTCGAATAATATACTTATAATTGCATCTTCTCCTAGTTGATCTGTAATTTTCTTTCTCTTAACCAGCAAGATCTTGTTAAAATAAATTCCAGAGTACTTAATTGAAATATTCAATCTAACTAGATAATTATAATAATTGCATCATATATTGGTTTTGTTTTCTATAATTGTCAGGTTCCGTTATTTTTTTAGTGTGAAACATTGCTATTGCTTTCTTGCTGTCTTCAAGTTTGGATGACAAGGCCAAAAACACAACTTACAAATGTCCAAATATGCAGACGAATACGAAGCGAAGGGTTTCACTGATGAAATTAACTATTAATTTGGTTTCTTTAATTGGAAATTTTTCATTTAGCATTCAAATGCGATTTTTCTTCTTTCTTTTTCCAAAAACCAACTTCATGATTGAGTATTTGTTCAACGCAATAAGTCATTAACTTCACTTTCACTAATTACAAGAAACCATTTGTTGGTTTATTTTCTTTTTCTTTACCTTTTTTAAAACCAAATGTTATTTTGCGACTAATCTTGCTTTGCATTAAAACGAACACTTTCTACTGAATAAGCATTTTTGAAAATTTACACTTCGTTCTAATATTAGTTTATATTGTTGTTTTATTTTATTAAAACTGGCAGAAGAAGAGTCATTGCTTTCAGGTTTGCTTGCCCAAGCTACACGCTATGCTTTTAATTTAAAGAAGCAAATATGCAATAATAATCTAGCGAAACCTTGATTCATTAAGAAAGAAGTTAACTATAGAATTGTTAGTTCAAATCGTTTGAAGATATTTACAAGAAAATAATATTATAAAGTTTATATAGGAAGAAAGTTTTCAAAATTGTTAGATGAAATTTTCTCATAAAGTTAATAGTTTCCTTTCACCCACATTAAGAATTTATTTAATTGGATAGTATGTTAAACAGGACAGATATTAAGAATATAACAAAGAAATTAGAAATGGTAACAATCATGCGTTCTTTTTTCTTAATAATCCAAGTGATAATGGTCATTATAGTAATTCCTTTGTGATTTCAAATGTATATAACAAATTCAGATCACACTGCTCTGTTGAATGCAGTAATATCAACATAGAGAGAGAGAGAGAGAGAGAGAGAGAGAGAGAGAGAGAGAGAGAGAGACAGACAGACAGACAGACAGACAGACTGACAGATACGTTTATGAATCTGTTTTTCAAGATTCCTGTTGTGAAACCATGTGTTGAAACAGATAGACCCATCGAGTTCGGGAATGAATAAAAGCAAATATTATAGACACGCTAAAAATACAAACATGAACATGAAAATCATGCGTTCCAGTTTAGATAAAATGACCTAATCAGCTTTCTCCTTTTTCGATTCACCTCACTCTAATTAAATATTCTAAGTGAGATACTCATCCTATCTTGGTTTTGTTGTCCATTTTCCTTTAACATATACCTGCTAACTCGGAAGCCTACTACGGATCCCTAGCTCCAGCCTCAACTGTGAACTTGGAATCTAACGGATGACCAATTATAGCCCTTACATTTATATGATATAGTATACTATATATGTAGCATAGTACTAATTACTAAGAAGGACACAGGATTTCGTTTTGCAACCATGATATACTACTAAGCTTATTAAAGCTTTACAATTGAATACTGTATTTTTTGTGCTAGCAGTGCGATATTCTCACTTTTAAGTTTATTTCTATAGATATTCTATAGGATCTAGAGCCAGCACTGCATATTACAACGTTTTGTATACGAATACATTTATAAGCAATGGGTGTATATGCATATTTTAAGAGTTATTGCTCTTTCATCAGTACCACATCCAACACATCAACTATCCACGAGTACATTGCTTAAATACCCACAAAGTTTAGCGGTTTAACACAATTTGATAGACCACTTTACATATTTAACACATTCCTTGCAGCTGGTACGTACATATTAATTGCTAGCTAGGACACCGTATTTCATTTTGCAAACAGAATATACTACAAAGTATATTAAATGTTTATAAGTTAATATTGTGTTAGTAGTGCAATAATGTCACTTTTAAGTTTATTTCTATAGATTTTCCATAAACTCCAGTGCATGTTGCAACGTTTCATATACGAATACATCTATGTAAACAATGCGATCGAAGACTGAAAAAGTAGGTAATGGATGTACATGCATATTTCAAGAGTTATTGCTCTTTTTTCTTTCATCTAGACTTTATGTATTTGGTACAATACAGTATATATGATATAGTGCAGTATATATGGCATAACTTACATACGATATAATACACTATATTCTTTCACTCCGTCGATTACGACGATGAGTGTTCCAGTTGATCCAATCAACGGAACAGGCTGTTTGTGAAAATAACGTACAAGTTGTTGAACACTCCACAAATATGCATACCCTTAACTTAGTTCTCAGGGAGATTCAGCGTAACAATGTGACAAGGCTGGCCATTTAAATTACATGCGTAACTCAATTTTGCTAGCTGAGTGAACTGGAGCAACGTGAAATAAAGTGTTTTGCTCGAGGATACAATGCTCCGCCAAGAATCAAATTCACGGCTTCCCGATTGAGAGCCGAACACCCTAACCACTTAGCCACGTACCTTCATAGTACAGTTTACATGGTAGAGAACAATATACATAGTATAGTATGTTATATATGATATGGTACACATTAACAATGTAGGTATCATGAATGAAGTTGAAGAAAACTGGGGATGTTGTTTTATTAATCGATATAGCTTGAGAAGAAGTAGGTAGAAAGAATCTTCAAGACTAGAACGGAACCTCTTAACTTGATAAAGGAAAGAAACTGCAAACAAAACGATGTACGAAAACAACCGTTATATTTCTGATGGTCACTTGCAGAACACCGCAATCCTAGAATGTGATATAATTTGTGGGATACATTTTTGGCTGGTCATAAGTTTAGCATATGCGAGAGAGAAAACAATTTAAGATATCTTTAAATTAAAATTTAATTGTAATACTCAGTGCCTGAGTCTTGATGTAACAACTTATTACAGAAATAATTACGTATATGTGTGATCATAAATTCTTGATACCATTCTGCAATATCCGTTATTCCACGGAAAATGAAAGAGTTAATTATGATATTAAACATTACCAGAACAACTGACAATGGCCGTTACACGATCTTCTATTGTTTCATTAATGTCTTAAAGACAAGAGAAACTTCAAGCAATGTATTGCGCATGACTGACATTAAATCAGTAAGGATTCTGAGAGAAAAGTGTATTCATCTTAAAATTCCGATGGGAAACTAACTCTGATAAAATGTTTCTAAGAAACTTATAATAACTAGACAACTTCAATGAATGAGGTGTCAGTAAGAAGATGGGAATGTTTTTCACTTTTATCAATGAAACAATAAAACTATAGCATTTCACATTATTGTTAATATCAAAATTCAACTAAATTTGAGCAAGGGAATACTTATCGTCCATTAACCTGAGACGGAGATTTTATGGTGCATACGTTTCAACTTATTTAAAAGTAGCAAGCCATGTAAAACAAGAAATTAACTTATCAACTTTATAAACCAACAAGATTAAAAGATAGCATCAGCAATTAAATTTCAATATCGTTTTGTTGAAGATGCTACGTTGATTTGTCTGACATATGTAATATTAATGTGGTTAAAGATAAATATATTTCTTTAATTAGTTAGTCTAATGAGAAGGGTCAGTGCCATTGGCTTCCGTAGATCCTCAAGACTAGTGAGATAAACGTGATTGAAGTTCGGTTTGGACATATTTAGATTAATGTCTAGATTGAAATGAGGGAGAACAAAGAAATTTCATGGTGACGTAAGAAAGTCTCTGTTATATCATGCTCTATAAATAAATATTCTAACTGGTTATCAAGCAGAGAGAGAAACTGAAGGTGAGAAAGTGGTGGTTGTTTAATATTGTTTCCATCTCCGAGTGAAACGTTAATACAAATACAATTAGGTCTCATATATATTATATAGGGAGTTGCAAAACTCACCATATAACATATATGTAATTTTAGGCAAATACCTCCTCTAGGGATACTTAAAATACCAAAAACAACAAGCAAGGAAAATGACTTCAATAAGATCAATAAATTAAGTTTTGCGGTTGGGAATGCCACGTGGAATGGTTTGGTTTTAAAACCAACTGGTGAAAGCAATGACATGTTACGATGCAGTTAGACCTCCTCAATCAAGCATATTCTACTCAGTTGACAAGACCAAGAGTCATTAATGTATATGCTTATACATGTGTGTGTTAACGCAAATAAGTATGTGTGCATGTGTTTGTGCGTAAGGATGTAGTAAATAGGAATTACATGGATGAAGAAAATATATTAATGGAACGTTCCGATATTGATAGTTGCTAGTTAGTATTGTCAGGGGACGTGCCGGTCTCTTGAAGTAGAATTCTCTATATCTTGCATTGATTGGGATAATCCCTCTGAACAAAAAAAAACAGAAATATTTAAATATTTAGCATAAATGATGACCCTTCTGGATTGTAGTTCCTAAATAATGGGAGAAGCAACATTAGACCCGGTCTCTTTATTGAGTCAGAGCAATTGAAAACACTTTCACGCGTAACAAATGTATGTACGAATGAGAATAGACACTTACCAATAGAGACAAAACAACCTTTGCTCCCTTACCAAAGACCAAAGGCTCAATACAGCACACAATTTATGGCCATAAAATTAAAGTATTATTAAAATTCTTCTAACAAAAAATTACAGCAATGATAAATGACAAAAATAAGTTATCTTCAAAATTGTTTTAGACCATGAATGGAAAATGAAAGGCTATTTAGCCTAAGAAAAACATGCGCAAGAGCTCTGGACACAAGACATTTACGCATGTTTCTCATTATTTTACGTAGGCGCAGGAGTGGCTGTGTGGTAAGTAGCTTGCTTACCAACCACATGGTTCCGGGTTCAGTCCCACTGCGTGGCACCTTGGACAAGTGTCTTCTACCATAGCCTGGGGCCGACCAAAGCCTTGTGAGTAGATTTGGTAGACGGAAACTGAAAGAAGCCCGCTGTATATATATATATATATATATATATATATATATATATATATGTATGTATATATATATATATGTGTGTGTGTGTGTGTGTGTGTGTGTGTATGTTTGTGTGTTTGTGTGTCTGTGCTTGTTCCCCAACATCGCTTGACAACCGATGCTAGTGTGTTTACGTCCCCGTAACTTAGCGGTTCGGCAAAAAGAAAATGATAGAATAAGAACTAGGCTTACAAAGAATAAGTCCTGGAGGTCGATTAAAGGCGGTGCTCCAGCATGGCCGCAGTCGAATGACTGAAACAATTAAAAGAGTAAAAGAGTATACAAAGATATTTGATTGAGAAAAGCATGGAACGATAATCGACTCTATCAAAACTTAGGATATGAATAAGGAATATCATAGAATATGGAATAAAGAAAGGAATCTGACAAGACTATGTACTATCCTCTAGCGTATTTAATCTCTCCCTGAGAAGATTTTCAGACAAGATGAAGACATGCCAAGAATGTCAATAGGAGGTTTGACGTCAACAGCTTTAGATTTGTAAATGATTCTTCCTTATTAACTTTCAGAAAAAGATAGCCTGCAGAAACTTGTAACTGCTGTTAACAAGTAAATGTCTTATGGAATGGAAATGAATGTAAAGAAGACAAGATCAACGGTAATCAATAAGAATCAACAGTCACTAAAGATAAAGTTTCGGGTATATACGCAATTAGAAACGGGAAATGTGAAGCAGAAATCAAATGACGGATTGAAATAGCTATAAAGTCATTTAAAACTTTGCTAAATATATAACATCAAGAAACATTAGTATGGGAACCAGATTATTAAAATATTATATAAGGTCTGATGTGCTATATGAAACTGTAGTTTTTGAAATATGAACATATGGATGACATTTGAGAATATCATAGATAAGACACAAAACCAATGAGGAAGTGTTCAAAATGACAAAAATCTAAGAAAATTTTATTAGACACAATCAAAGGCAAATCTAAAATATTTTGAAAACGTCGTTAGGGAAAAAATAGTATACAGAAGCTGAAGGCAAGACGAATGGTGAGAGGAAACCAAGAATAACGTAGATGGATAACATCAAGAATGGAGTCAACTTAAAATACAGTGAATGTATAAGGAAAGTAAAAGAAAAATCGAGATTGCGATCCATAATGTTCTACCTGCTGGACCCGTACGATACAGCAGCAGTAGCAGCAGCAGGAGTAAAAGATGAGAATTTGGAAAGGATTTTGTTATAAAGTGTGGAATTGGAAGAAAAATTGGCAGCAAATGGAGTGATTATCTCAGTGGACCTACTGTTTCTAAAGCTGTTTTGTGAGTTCATAATCTCACTGAATTAAAGCGTCAAACTAATACTAGGTTTATCTTGTTTTAATTTTCCTAATTCAAAAAGCAGATATATTCAAGTTGTAAATGAATTTGTTACTGTGTTATTAATAATTTTACAAATAAGTTTGTCTATCTTAATGAACTGAAGCAACGTGGCAAGCTGGCAATATCGTTAGCACACTGGACAAAATCCTTACCAGAATTTGAGTTCAAATTCCGCCTAGATCGAATTTTCATTTCATCTTTCCTGGATCGATAAAATAAGTACCAAACTGAGCACTAGGATCAATGTAATCAACTAACCCCTCCCCCAAATTCCATTCCTTGTTCCTATAATAGAAAGGATGAATATTCTAAAGTGAATTTTACTGGCCTCTCGAGGATTCCTAAACACTATTTGCAGTGGGTTTTTTTTGTTCTTTTTTTCACGAATTTACGCTAAACAAAACAACGAGAAATCAGTGAACTCTTCCAGAAATTTTTTTGCTGCAATTATTGTCGAAACTTTCTGTTAGTCACTCATTCCATTGTTAAGATTTCCTCCAACAGACATCTGCATGTATAACTTCTTAAATGTATGAGTATAATGAAACTCAGTGTGTATCATAAAAACGTTATTGGAGTAAACATGTTATCTAGTAGGCTGCTGTTGATTTTCTAAGAACTTAAGATATTCACTTGTATTCCAGAAACCTTATAACTTACAACCATCAAATCCTAAATGCCGTTAACTTCACAATTTGATTCGTAAAATCTAAAGTAAATCGTTTAGAAATTATTTTGTTGTTGGAAGGACAAATAAACGATGACCAGGGCGTTAGTTCGATTTGTGTATCATAGCTTGACATTGTACCTCTTTTGTCTTCCTATCATCGATATTGCAGAGACAGTTCTCAGGGATTTGGGACTTAAAACAGAGTCGATAAGTTTGATCAGCAAAAGTGGAGCTACTTCAAAATCTCGTTAGAGAAGTGAAATCTTTCATATACTACAGCATGTCAAGCGAGAAAAGATTGAACAAACTTCAACATCTTCACTAGTGCAAACAATTAGCTGACTATTCAAGTTCCTAAATTGAGAAAATCATCAAATAAGAAACATACTTAATACTTGTCTTAGCCATGCAATAGAAGATATACCTATGCATCAAATGTAATTCAACTCCAATTTCTTCATTAAATTAATTGAATTGTTGGTTGCCAAACTTGTAATAAATTCTGTGGTGTAGAGTCACCAATCCATTCTGGTCTGCATATGCTTCGACAACCATCAAAGCTTTTAATCATTTATAATGTTTTGTTTTGTAAAAAAAAAACCGAAAGCAACATACTCGAGATACTATACTTTACTCCAAGCAACTAAACACTTCATGGTGTTATATATTTACACCAAACTAAACTACAGCTTGTCTGAGAAGATAACTATGAACTGTTCTCAAGATTTATCAACTACGTCAGTGTCATTAAGATACTAATATCCCCGAGCTTAAATGAGAGGGATTAGTCAAGACTAACAACAACAACTAAACATCTAGATTATGCGAGTATACTATCATATGTTTAAAACTGTTGCAGAATTTTGTGTGTAACACAACTCTTAACTTGTAAATCATACAGGGGAAAAAGATTTGTTTTGTTTTATTTTTATAATTATTATCGATTTTTCATTCTATTTTAGAACTCAACTTAGACAGTTTTAAATTATTAATTAAAATTCTGTTGTAATAGCTGCGTTTCCATGACTTCGAGTTGATTCTTTTATTAGAGTTATTTTCGGTAGTTTGATGAAAATTTAACCAATTTTAATACATATGATAATTTCCATTAGTAAATTGATTAATCCTAAAATTTATCGATCTTTTTTTCTGATGGTACTAAAAGCAAAAGATGTATTCATAGTATGTTGTATATTAAGATAACAAGATCTTACAGAAAACACTATAGACCGTGTAAATATTTTTATTTTGCTCTAAAATGTTGTCTTTTCTGTCATTTAGATAATGGCTGTTCTCATTACTTAAGGTGTAATTTTAATTAATTATAAATCCTTAGCTTAATAGATCACGTCTGCTAGCGACAACTTTACCAGTAGATGTTACTCTACATTCAAATATTATTTCTACACGTCATATTTTTAAGACAATAACTACAATTTAGGCGTGAGCAGAGGAATTTTAACACTATTAATAATTTAAACCTAATTACCAAATTATTTTATCCTACTCGAAATTTCAGCATTTTCTGTATCAAACTAGAATATTGAAACTTTTATAGTAAAAGATCTGACTGATCCGTAAGTTGTTTTTTTTTTCCATTCCATAGAATGCATTAAAATGGACACATTATTAACAAGATTAACCTCTCAAGAATATAAACATATATCTACCCTCGACAAATTTTTCGGTATTTTCTTTTTGTTTATTGAGAAACTATTATTAGATATTATGGACGCAATTCTTTTCATTTCTAATTAGAAATTTCGACTAATTCCATGATTAAATATCATCTACGGCTATACGAATCAAATTAAATGTCCAGCAATATACTATTTGCGATATGCTATTACAATTTTTAATCACCATAATTATTTTCTTAAACCAAAATACGGATTAAATCTTTCATATTATCCAGATTCATCTATAAGCTCAATCTATCATACCTTAACTAAAGTGTGATGCTTGTTATCACAGCATGTTATAAGAACCGCAATCTCAGTAGAATTTGTTTCCATAAATATTGTATGTCATAAATTTGCTCTATATTTATCAGTCAGAAATCATTTTCAGGCAGCAGCCCAAATAGATATTTCGGTCCTAAAATAAATATTTTCATGATATTAAGCGTAATATTTTGTTTGAATTATATTTCCATATGTGACAACATAGGTAGCTAGCTTGCTACATTCATCAACACAAAAGGCTTGTCATATTTATAAAATATTTGCTGCGAAACATATTTTTATTCGATACGCCACTATTTAAGAACAGAATTTCCCTAAGTTCAAATCAGCATCTTCTAACATTGATAATCAGAGCCATTAACGCTTCAACCAACAAGCACATTTGCAAAACTGCATTAATAGACTTCCTGTTCTTGATTCATTGAAAACTTAGAGTATTAACGAATGAATGGCTTTGAAGAATGAGATAAAAATCCAGTGATAGCTAAATCTGTATAGAATCTAAACAATAATTATATGTACAGCCGGTTAAAATTATAGACGTGTATGTATTCTTAGATTCATAGTGAGGTTTATATGTATATTAACGTACATAGTTTACATCAATAGTACATAGGGCATATATATCAAACACATTGTATGTGTTGCACATACAATGTGTTTAGTATATATGTATATATGTGCGTACATATATCCATATACATATACACACTGATAATTATATATACAGATGTGTGTGTGTGTAATATATATATATATATATATATATATA
>NC_068982.1:178282416-178282862 GCF_001194135.2 Octopus bimaculoides | reverse complement strand
TATATATATATACATATACATATACATATACATATACATATGCGGTTATGCATGTACACATTTAGTATTCAAGAAATATATTTTGTAGAGTTACATTGATGTAAAGATGCTTCAGTAGAATTATTTTCGTAACAAAGGCATATATATCGGAGTATATCTATAAGTATACGATTAAGATATGCGCGGGGTTGATAAATTTTATACTCCACTTAACTGCATTTAAGTGATCCGTCTGTTAATGTTTGATTATTTTAAGTATGAAATAATCCAGAATAACATGTATTACTCTGTGTGTGTGTGTGTGTGTGTGTGTGTGTGTGTGTGTGTGTGTGCGTGCGTGTCGAGTGTATACGCGCCTATGTGAATATATATGTGTGTGTGTATATATGTATATATATATATATATATATATATATATGTATGTATATACTGTATATACATATATA
>NC_068982.1:178280332-178280658 GCF_001194135.2 Octopus bimaculoides | reverse complement strand
ACAATGAAGCTTTGATATAGCGTAATATATTATCGACTGCTATTTCCAGTAAATATCGGTACATTGATGTACCACTATCATATATATATATATCTTTTACTTTTTTCAGTCATTTGACTGCGACCATACTGGGGCACCGCGTTGAAGATTTTTGAGACCTAACAACAACGGTACCACATATGATGCAAGACCAAACAGACTTTCTAGAGAACCTCCTTCTCCCTTTCTCTCTCTTTCTCTATCTCTCTCTCTCTCTTTCTATCTCTCTCTATCTCCCTTTCTCTCTCTCTCTCTCTCTCTCTCTCTCTATCTATCTCTCTCTCTCT
>NC_068982.1:178279105-178280322 GCF_001194135.2 Octopus bimaculoides | reverse complement strand
CTCTCTCTCTCTCTCTCTCTCTCTCTCTCTCTCTCTCTCTCTTACATAAATAATCTTTTAAATTCTATTACTCCAGTTGTGAAACTATTATATTTATATAGTGCTAGCAGTTTATCTATTCATATATTATATGAGAAACCGTATAAAGCATTTCAGAACAATTTATTTTAAATATTGTTTACATCATTTTTACACACTTAGCCATGAGCCATCAACCTATATCTTTTAAGGTATGAAAATCATAGAAATGTATATGCTAACCACGAACGATAACTCGGTTTACAAGAAGCCTGATTTATTTCACTTCAATACTGCCGTAAGTTTTAAGATATATATTTCTTCAATCATGGAATTATCATGCACATGACAGGAAATATCATCCAAGATGGCTTATTGTAAACAGCGAAGAGATGTGTTTGCCTGAAGATTTAATGAGTTTGTAAATATTAATTATTGTTATTAATATAATTTTGCAATTTTGTTTGGTGAAGCTTTAAAGGATGAAACCTTTGTTCGTCTTATTATACTGCATCAATGCATCACATTACTCTATTCAGTTTTGAGTTATTACCTCATCAATGACACAACTTATTCATAAGTAGTACGATGTGTGTATATGTATGTGTGCGTGTGTGTGTGTGTGTGTGTGTGTGCATGAGTATGTATATATGCGTGTGATGTGTGTAAGATAGATAGATACATAGATAGATGTATATATATATATATATACATATATATATGTGTGTGTATACATATACGTACATATATATATGTTTCATATATATGTATACACAAATATACATGCACATTTGCGTTTGTGTGTATATATATATATAGATATAGATAGATAGATAGATAGATAGATAGATAGATAGATAGATAGATAGATAGATAGATAGATAGATAGATAGATAGATAGATAGATATACAGGCACAAAGAGAGACATACAAACACAAAGCCCGAGACACAGAGCATGTATGTGTATATATATATATATTGCTACTGACACGGACAGAGGTCACAGCCATTTACCATTACCAACACGGTCACTACTACTACTACAACCAACAAAAAATGTCCCACGTGGACTATTGACACCAGTAAAGAACAATTATGAACTCTTCATTTAATTTAATTTTTTTAAATATGTATTTTTGATAAGGTTCGTTTTTACAAGAACCGAAACATGTTAAAAATATCTCTGACAAAATTTTAA
>NC_068982.1:178277930-178278916 GCF_001194135.2 Octopus bimaculoides | reverse complement strand
ATATATATATATATATATATATACATAATATACAGTGTGTCCCAGAAAGATTTACCCATTGATATTTCTTGGTTATTCAAAATAAACTTAAGGTAGGATAATGAAATTTGGCACACATGTTCCAGTGTAAACTGTCAATCCATTGCTGTAACTACATCTCAAAAGGATTACCTTTCTCCTTGATCATAGCCTTCAAACGAGTGGTCACTGAGTTGCATGAGCACCGTACCACCTCTTCATTCAGTTTAACCCATGGAGACAGAAGGGCTTTTTTCGAATCTGACACATCTGAAAAGGAGCGAGCAGAAACATTACTCTCTAAGATGGACCAGATAGCAAAGTCCATCGGATTGATGTCTGGACCTGAGGGAGGCCATATCACCTTGTCCCAAGAACCACTGAAATGTTCATTGCACCAGCTCTGTGTCAAATTGGATGTGTGGGCCGGAGCCCCATTTCGAGTGAAGTTGTAACAGTCACCAAAGGTTTCTGTGACCCGAGTTAACACTTTCTCATCCAACATTTCTACATAAATTTCATTCTTGATCTTGACACCAGCATCAATGAAGACAAAGGGAGACCTGGACCCATCATGTGCCACTGGCTTCTGGCGGTATAAATGACTCCTGCTACTTTCAGGCAAGTCTCCTGCATTACGCGCATAAAGCCTGTCACTCTTCCTGTTGGTAACTGCCTCCACAGTGAAGATCTTTTCGTCGGACAAGATCAACACTTTGTTAGCGGCGCGCTTCACTCAGCTAACATGGTTTTACACCTCTTTTATCTCTTTTACTCTTTTACTTGTTTCAGTCATTTGACTGCGGCCATGCTAGAGCACCGCTTTTTAGTCGAGCAAGTCGACCCCAGGACTTATTCTTTGGAAGCCTAGTACTTATTCTATCGGTCTCTTTTGCCCTACCGCTAAGTAACGGGACGTAAACACACCAGCATCTGTTGTCAAGCGATGTTGGGAGGGGACAAACACA
>NC_068982.1:178270818-178276721 GCF_001194135.2 Octopus bimaculoides | reverse complement strand
CACACAGAAAACTACATCAGTAGTTATTTATCACAAGGACTTGCTCATTCTCATTATTTACAATGGAGGGATAGGTGTCCTCACCTTGTTTGTTGTTATCACAACGTTTCGGCTGATGTACTCTCCAGCCTTCATCAGGTGTTCTGGTGGAATTTCGAACCCAACCATTTATTTGACTAATAGGGTACACTGTTCTTATTCCTAAGGTATGTTGCTGATGTTATTTTTCTGTTGATATTATTTTTCAAGTCCCTGCCTGGGATTGAACTTAGAATCCTAGGGTTAGTAGCCCGCGCTCTTATGCACTACGCCATATAGCAACATACTTCAGGAATGAGAACCGTGTACCCCATTAGTCAAATAAAGGGTTGGGTTCGAAATTCCACCAGAACACCTGATGAAGGCTGGAAAGTACATCAGCCGAAACGTTGTGATAACAACAAACAAGGTGAGGACACCTATCCCTCCATTGTAAATAATGAGAAAGAACAAGTCCTTGTGACGGCAACAAACAAAGTGAGGACATCTATCCGTCCATTGTAAATAATGGGCATAATTCCTCATCTCAAAAATATAGAATAGTATTGCTCATTCTCTCCTATCCGTATACATATATGCAGTTTTCACATCTTATAAAACTCGCACCACTCAGTACTCGAGACAACTACAGCGAAAATTGCAGCTAACCAGTTTCTCTGTCCGTTAACAATCATTGACCTAATCCACCCAGCAAGCCTGCCAATCAGTTAGAAGTCTAAGTTGAACCAATAACTGCTACATTCCCGCAGTTTCTTTCATTATTCAACTATTTTAATTTCCAGAACACTAGTTCTACCCAACATATCTACTACTAATACAACTGCCATTACTACTTGATGATGAATAATTATATATGTATATATAAAGGTGTCTATATGTTCTATATTTTTGTTTCTATTTACCTTTGTATGCTTCTATAGTATATGTGCATAAGCGTTTAAGTATCCATTTTATTCCGTCTGACAATGTATCAAGGTAAGCATGTAAACTTCAATAGTGTTTGGCAATGGATAATTGTGATTTTTACTATGATTAAAAACACTATGAATATTTCTTTCATAAATATAAAAATGTATACACAAATCCAAGATTATCAAATGACAATTTCCAGGAATAGCTGAATAGACAGTACCTTTTACACAAACATTGTGAAAAGATTCAATCATTACACGGACCTGTTGTTTTCCACTTGCATAGTTAATCTTCTTTAGTCTCTAGCCAACAGAATTAATCCACCAATAACATTTCATAAGGAAGAACATAAACTGTAAACGGAAATAACAGACCGAAAATAGCGGTTGTTGTGAGCTAGATAGCAAAATTTAAATTCCTGGAATCTTTTACATACAAAAGATCTGTTACAGAAATTGTGCATTACCATCGCCCAAAAATATGTCCAAATAAATCATTATATTTTCAGATATTACTACATTCATACTTTCATGGAAGAAATAGAAGAAAATCTATGAAATAAGTATCTTGTCCGTTAACTATTTCTGAGAATAAATTCAAATGTTGTATGAACAAAATTCTGCTTAAATTTATAGATGTATTTCATAAACATTTAACGGAAAAGAATGAAAGCAATATTTTTAGTTGCCTCGGATGTATTAGAAATATCAGAAAAGTGTACAAGGCATTTATTTATACCATAATGATATATCGTACTCAGTTCTAGGCTTGAGCATCAATAGCTGATTTATTTTTAAATTACTTTGCCAAAAATGCCTAAGGGTAACTTAATGAAATCATACATGAACTTTGTGGAATGTCGAAACGATGTTAATCAACATTCTGAAAATTCTCTTGTACGTTTGTCTTCCATTTCCATACACAATACATCGCGTACTAGTCACTTCTCACTGGACAAGTCTTTTCTTTACCACGTATACATGATTGTTAGAAACTATTGCGATCAATAAAGTCTTATTTGATATCAGACACATGTTGCATTCCAGTCATCACTCTCAATAAGTCTTGGAATTGTCATTTAAGCGCACCCAAAAAGTTCAACTAGTCTTTCTTTACAAGTATCTAGATCAAAGATATGACGTCCCATCGAGAGTGTCTAATTCCTAAAATGCATGAACGTGTGTCCAGTGCCAAACCTTTAAGAACCTAACGACTACTGGTCTCTTGTTCTAACTTTTCATGCTTAAAAATTCTAACTTTCCATATCTAAAAGTTCATGCTAATAGTCACAAACAATTTCTCACTTCATAAAATCGAATTTCTTTCCCTCTTCAATGATTTTAGTATTATTTCTTGTGAAGTGGATTCACTAGAACCGTTCTTTCCTCCGTTACACATCAATAATATGTGTCCTTAACATTTTTGGTCATAACAAATATTGATTTCTTTTCAGGAACAAACCATTCAAATTCTAGCAATGCAAGCCTTATATTCTGTTATGAATTGAATCATTCGTACCGTTTCACTCTCTTGACGGGATTTTCTTACATGGGACTATCCTTGATAGAAATATTCCTGACCACCTTTTATTAACTCAGATGTAAATCAAGAATCCATTATATTTCCAACAGTTTATTAATCACTAACAGCCTGTTAGGTGTCACCTCAAACCATACAAATGACAACTGTTCGCTCCTTCCTAACTGACCTTATCCTTACTTCATCCACGCGTATCCTTAAAACTAATTCATACAGAATTAATATCCATGAACCGAAGCATCATTTCACAGCTAAGTGAGCCATAAGACATGAAAAATACCTTTTTATGACTTGACATATAAAAAACAATACCTTCTTTATGACAAAAGATATATGAAAAAAATACCTTTTATGACGAAATTTTGTCAAAGAAAGATGGGCAGAGGCTCTGGCATAATTCAGAGGAGTAGGAAGGAAGGAAATTATCCATAGAACTGAGATCTTGCTCGAATGTTTACTGCAGAGTGAACTCCGCTAAATGTACTAAAAGTACCTGGTAATGGTATTAACTCGTGAAATTGATCAAGTCTATTGCCCAAGAATAATAATACGGCAAAAATAGTCTCTCTTTCTTTTTCCCTCTACCCCTCTCTCTCTCTCTCTCTCTCTCTCTCTCTCTCTCTCTCTCTCTTTCTTTCTCCCCCTTCTCTCTCTTTCTTTCTCTCCCTTCTCTCTCTTTCTCAAATGACTCTGCAATTAACGTTTCTATCTCAGATTTACAGATAACTTCCTTGCTTCCTTCCACTACCTCGAACTGAATCTGTTCTTTCTCCTCTGACAGGTTCTCGTCGTAAAAAGATATTCCTTTTTCATGTCTTGTATCGTAAAAAGCTATGTAGGTAATACATCTTGCTTCCAAAGCTACATTGTGCTGACACATCAAAACTGCTTCAAAATTATCTCTTGCTATTCTAACATATGATTAGTCACCAATTGTAAGCATTTCTTCCATCACCTAATCCAACATCGATTGATTCTAATATTATCCCTTTGATTACTCTCAAACAATGCAATCAAATTTGTACCCCGCCATCCACACCACCCATGACCTCAATGTTCTTCTTACTTCAATATATGGAAACTTTACACACCATTCCTAAAAGCAAGCAACTTCTCTGACTTATTACCTTCATTTCCATTATCTCAAAGGTAATGTAGTTGATAAGAAACAACCACCTCTATCAGTCTCTTTGCATTCTTATGAACCACTTGGCCAGTTTTTAAAGCTAAGACTACCGATGACTCGCTTTCATTTGTCACGCGCCAATGGTTTCTCGTCTTCAAAATTCCTATGAAAACGATGTTCTTTCACTTGGTATCAGCAAACCTTTCCAATGTGTTGCTCACTTGTTTGCTTGAACCTACAATTCCTGGTGGAGTCGTAGGACTGCTGTCGAGACATACCATGCACCGGTCTTCTCTGTCTATCATGGCTGCGAGCTAGAGCTCAGAGTTTCTGCTAATGACTTGCCTGTCCGTTCCTTGGAGTTGTCTGTCGATTTTTCTTCTGTATGCCTTTCCATCTTCCTCCGTAGAACTACTTGTAAATTATGTCAAAGAATATCATCTCATCTTCAAGCAACTTGTAAACAAGCTGACTCAATGCATGCATCTACCTGATTCTCATTCTTGTTACATCTCACCTTCTAGTACTAGAAATTTTTCCTAATCATTCTTCCTTAAATTTTCAGTTCTATTAAATTCTTCTTCGAACTATAATCTTCTTACCGATATCAACCTACAAATATTCAAATTGAGCACCATCAGCATTCAACTCACTTGTTTAAGTTATACAACAAGTCGAATGCTTCGCACTAACTCAGATCAAACGATAGTATTTATTTCCTCGAGTTATAACAATCTTTCTTCCTCTAAACATCTCCAGCTAAATACCATCCACATCTAAACGCATGTGATGCACACACCAACATTTTTCAATTTTTTTCGTCACCCAATCGAACACTGCACCAACTCATTATTCTTTAGCTCTTCCCACTCTTGAAATTCTGTTATCTCCCTACATTTCCACGAAAGCATCCAGCAGACCAGAGGGAGCCTTTTTGCAATCGGTAGACTTTCTAGAAATAACAAACAAATCTCCCAGTACTCCCATCTTAATATCTTTAAAAATAACTGGCCGCGCGAGAATATTTAGTCCTAGATACACTATCATAAGAACAAACTGATTGCAAGGTCATGGCTGGAATGCATTTGATCCTAGATCAATTCGATCAAGCTTGATTTGTTGGAACTAAACAACAACAATGGTCTCACCATTCCGACTAGATGGTTGCCGAACATGCTCGAATAATAACCAAATCTTTCATGAAAAACATAGTCCTAGACGCACTGTGTCTGAAGGAAAAGTAGTTAGTGTTGGAAAGTTTTTTTAATTTTTTCTAATTGATCAGTGATGGCAGGAAGCGAAACAGCACAATATGTTTACTATTCTGTCTAGAAGAACTTGAAAAAGCTATGGGGGCAGGTTTTTGCTTCGAATTATATAAGAAAAAGAATGACAACGACTACCCGCTATTAGAACTAATATAATTACTATGTTCCTATAAACCTTATTGATTAACACAATACGTTGTGCAAACATGTTTAGTTCTATTTTAATGGAATGTTTCGATTAATGATGTAATATATCAAAGGATCGAAATTTGAATATTAAATATCAATATTCGTACTTCAGGCTCATCTGCGATAACCTCATTATCTATGCTCTCAGTCTAATTTATATGTAAATAGACGCAGGATTAGCTGTGCAGTAAAAAGCTTGCTTCCCAACCACATGGTTCCGCGTTCAGTCCCACAGCGTGGCACCTCGGGCCGACCAAGACTTTGTGAGTGCATTTGGTAGACGGTAACTGGAAGAATCCCGCCGTGTGTGTGTGTGTTTGAGTGTTTGTGTGCTTGTATGGTCTGTATTTAGCCCCACTACCATCGCTTGACAACCGAGATTGGTGTGCTTATGTCCCCGTAAATTAGCGGGTCGGCAAAAAGAGACCGATAGAATAACTACTAGGCTTACAAAGAATAAGTCCTGAGGTCGATTTATTCGACTGAAGGCGGTGCCCCAGTGTGGCCGCAGTCAAATGAATGAAACAAGTAAAAGAATAAGAATAGAGAACTGACGATGTCTTCTAATAAAATCATAAAAATTCAGTTCTCAGCCAACAAAACTAATTAATCAATTCATATGCTTAAATATATATGGGTGTGTGACCACGACATTAAAATTTTCTTTCTCCTTGTTTTTCTCCTTATTTCTTTCTGTTGAAGAGCGTAGCTCGAAACGTTAATGACTTTCTCTATTCCCGAGCGTTATACTAATTACAGCCTTTTGTTGTTTACACCACCTGTCCTCGTCTGTTGTTGTTTTTTTTTGGAAATTCTCCCACATATATATA